>NW_025752862.1:0-11736 GCF_021184085.1 Oncorhynchus gorbuscha
GAGTTTATTAATGCTCAAAACCGAATAACTGAAATCCTCTAGATAGTAGAGGGGAAAACAACAGGAGAAGCGGCCACAGACTGCAGGTCACCGGGTAGGCGCAGGCCGTAGTCAACTGAGACACCTGCTCACACGCAGCGTCTGAAGAAGGCACAAAACACGACAGGACAGGGTGATACACAATCACGGCAAAAACACGACAGGACAGGGCGAAACGCAATTACAGCATGGAATACAAAACAAGGAACCGACGGAACAGGAACGGATCACAAAGGAATAAATAGGGAATCTAATCAGGGGAAAGGATCGGGAACAGGTGTGGGAAGACTAAATGATGATTAGGGGAATAGGAACAGCTGGGAGCAGGAACGGAACGACAGAGAGAAGAGAGAGCGAGAGAGTGAGAGAGGGAGGGGAGAGAGAGGGATAGGAGGAAAGAACCAAATAAGACCCAGCAGAGGGAAACGAATAGCATGGGGAGCACAGGGACAAGACATGATAATAAATGACAAACATGACAGTACCCCCACTCACCGAGCGCCTCCTGGCGCTCTCGAGGAGGAACACTGGCAGCAACGGAGGAAATCATAGATCAAACGGTCCAGCACGTCCCGAGAAAGAACCCAACTCCTCTCCTCAGGACCGTAAAAACGATAAAAAGGGAAACTAGGGTACTACTCTAAAAAAAATGAGAACTAGGGACAGACTGAGACACAGCAAGGGCAGGGACAAGAACAGGAGAGATGCGATGGCAGGGAACAGACTGAGACCCAGCAAGACCAGGAGCAGAAGCAGAAAAAAAATTACCAGACTTCTTCTGCGCGCAGTCTGAACACGCAGCCACGAAGCGGCGTGTCACGCTCCTGAGTCGGCCACCAAAAGCGCTGGCGAATAGACGCAAGAGTGCCTCGAACACCGGGATGACCAGCTAACTTGGCAGAGTGAGCCCACTGAAGAACAGCCAGACAGTGGAAACAGGAACGAAAAGGAGGTTACTAGGACAAGCGCGCGGCGACGCAGTGTGCGTGAGTGCTTGCTTAACCTGTCTTTCAATTCCCCAGACTGTCAACCCGACAACACGCCCATAAGGAAGAATCCCCTCGAGATCAGTAGAAGCCACAGAAGAACTAAACAGACGGGATAAGGCATCAGGCTTGGTGTTCTTGCTACCCGGACGGTAAGAAATCACAAACTCGAAACGAGCGAAAAACAACGCCCAACGAGCTTGACGGGCATTAAGTCGTTTGGCAGAACGGATGTACTCAAGGTTCTTATGGTCTGTCCAAACGACAAAAAGGAACGGTCGCCCCCTCAACCACTGTCGCCATTCGCCTAGGGCTAAGCGGATGGCGAGCAGTTCACGGTTACCCACATCATAGTTGCGCTCAGATGGCGACAGGCGATGAGAAAAATAAGCGCAAGGATGAACCTTATCGTCAGACTGGAAGCGCTGGGATAGAATGGCTCCCACGCCTACCTCTGAAGCGTCAACCTCGACAATGAATTGTCTAGTGACGTCAGGAGTAACGAGGATAGGAGCGGACGTAAAACGTTCTTTTAGAAGATCAAAAGCTCCCTGGGCGGAACCGGACCACTTAAAACACGTCTTGACAGAAGTAAGAGCTGTGAGAGGGCAGCAACTTGACCGAAATTACGAATGAAACGCCGATAGAAATTAGCGAAACCTAAAAAGCGCTGCAACTCGAAACACGTGACCTTGGAGCAGACCCAATCACTGACAGCTTGGACCTTAGCGGAATCCATCTGAATGCCTTCAGCGGAAATAACGGAACCGAGAAAAGTAACGGAGGAGACATGAAAAGAGCACTTCTCAGCCTTTACGTAGAGACAATTCTCTAAAAGGCGCTGTAGAACACGTCGAACGTGCTGAACATGAATCTCGAGTGACGGAGAAAAAATCAGGATATCGTCAAGATAGACAAAAACAAAAATGTTCAGCATGTCTCTCAGAACATCATTAACTAATGCCTGAAAAACAGCTGGCGCATTGGCGAGACCGAACGGCAGAACCCGGTACTCAAAATGCCCTAACGGAGTGTTAACGCCGTTTTCCACTCGTCCCCCTCTCTGATGCGCACGAGATGGTAAGCGTTACGAAGGTCCAACTTAGTAAAGCACCTGGCTCCCTGCAGAATCTCGAAGGCTGATGACATAAGGGAAGCGGATAACGATTCTTAACCGTTATGTCATTCAGCCCTCGATAATCCACGCAGGGGCGCAGAGTACCGTCCTTCTTCTTAACAAAAAGAACCCCGCCCCGGCCGAGGAGAAGAAGAAGGCACTATGGTACCGGCGTCAAGAGACACAGACAAATAATCCTCGAGAGCCTTACGTTCGGGGAGCCGACAGAGAGTATAGTCTACCTCGAGGAGCGTGGTCCCTGGAAGGAGATCAATACTACAATCATACGACCGGTGAGGAGGAAGGGAGTTGGCTCGGGACCGACTGAAGACCGTGCGCAGATCATGATATTCCTCCGGCACTCCTGTCAAATCGCCAGGTTCCTCCTGAAGTAGGGAGAGAAGCAGGAGGGATGGCAGACATTAAACACTTCACATGACAAGAAACGTTCCAGGATAGGATAGAATTACTAGACCAATTAATAGAAGGATTATGACATACTAGCCAGGGATGACCCAAAACAACAGGTGTAAACGGTGAACGGAAAATCAAAAAAGAAATAGTCTCACTGTGGTTACCAGATACTGTGAGAGTTAAAGGTAGTGTCTCAAATTTGATACTGGGAAGATGACTACCATCTAAGGCAAACATGGGCGTAGGCTTGTCTAATGGTCTGAAAGGAATGTTATGTTTCCGAACCCATGCTTCGTCCATGAAACAACCCTCAGCCCCAGAGTCAATCAAGGCACTGCATGTAGCACCCGAACCGGTCCAGCGTAGATGGACCGACATAGTAGTACAAGATCTAGATGAAGGGACCTGAGTAGTAGCGCTCACCAGTAGCCCTCCGCTTACTGATGGGCTCTGGCCTCTTACTGGACATGAAATAACAAAATGTCCAGCAACTCCGCAATAGAGGCACAGGCGGTTGGTGATCCTCTGTTCCCTCTCCTTATTCGAGATGCGAATCCCTCCCAGCTGCATGGGCTCAGTCTCAAAGCCAGAGGAGGGAGATGGTTGCGATGCGGAGCAGGGAAACACCGTTGATGCGAGCTCTCTTCCACGAGCCCGGTGACGAAGATCTACCCGTCGTTCTATGCGGATGGCGAGAGCAATCAAAGAGTCCACATCTGAAGGAACCTCCCGGGAAAGAATCTCATCCTTAACCGCTGCGTGGAGTCCCTCCAGAAAACGAGCGAGCAGCGCCGGCTCGTTCCACTCACTAGAGGCAGCAGAGTGCGAAACTCAATGGAATAATCCGTTATGGACCGTTCACCTTGGCATAAGGAAGCCAGGGCCCTAGAAGCCTCCTCACCAAAAACTGAACGGTCAAAAACCCGAATCATCTCCTCTTTAAAGTTCTGGAATCTGTTAGAGCAATCAGCCCTTGCCTCCCAGATAGCTGTGCCCCATTCTCGAGCCCGGCCAGTAAGGAGTGAAATGACGTAAGCAACCCGAGCTCTCTCTCTAGAGTATGTGTGGGGTTGGAGAGAGAACACAATCTCACACTGCGTGAGAAAGGAGCGGCACTCAGTGGGCTGCCCGGAGTAGCAAGGTGGGTTATTAACCCTGGGTTCTGGAGGCTCGGCAGGCCAGGGAGTAACAGGTGGCACGAGACGTAGACTCTGGAACTGTCCAGAGAGGTCGGAAACCTGAGCGGCCAGGTTCTCCACGGCATGGCGAGCAGCAGACAATTCCTGCTCGTGTCTGCCGAGCATGGCTCCTTGGATCTTGACGGCAGTGTAAACAGCGTCTGAAGTCGCTGGGTCCATTCTTTGGTCGGTTCCTTCTGTTATGCAGGTGAAGGAGGACCCAAACGCGACTTAACAGAAACAGAGTTTATTAATGCTCAAAACCGAATAACTGAAATCCTCTAGATAGTAGAGGGAAAACAACAGGAGAAGCGGCCACAGACTGCAGGTCGCCGGGTAGGCGCAGGCCGTAGTCAACTGAGACACCTGCTCACACGCAGCGTCTGAAGAAGGCACAAAACACGACAGGACAGGGTGATACACAATCACGGCAAAAACACGACAGGACAGGGCGAAACGCAATTACAGCATGGAATACAAAACAAGGAACCGACGGAACAGGAACGGATCACAAAGGAATAAATAGGGAATCTAATCAGGGGAAAGGATCGGGAACAGGTGTGGGAAGACTAAATGATGATTAGGGGAATAGGAACAGCTGGGAGCAGGAACGGAACGACAGAGAGAAGAGAGAGCGAGAGAGTGAGAGAGGGAGGGGGAGAGAGAGGGATAGGAGGGAAAGAACCAAATAAGACCAGCAGAGGGAAACGAATAGCATGGGGAGCACAGGGACAAGACATGATAATAAATGACAAACATGACAATTGAAAGTGTGGGTTCACTGCTCCAATCCATATGTGTTGGTCATTACTGAGACACGGTTGAGGAAGAGTGTTTTGAACACTGATATTAACCTTTTTCGGCAAGACAGATCTTCTGAAGGCGGTGGAGGGGCAATCTTTACCAAGGAACAACTTCAGTGCTCGGTTGTCTCCACCAAGTCTGTCCCCAAACTAGTATTTAGTATTAAACTTTCAAATAGCTCTCTGGGTGTTATCGTCCTCCATCAGCACCAGCCTGTACCCTAGTATTACCTGCTCTAAGCTTTCTCCTGGCCCCTTACACTAAGTCTGAATTTGTCCTGCTACAGTGCCTTGCAAAAGTATTCACCCCCTTGGCGTTTTTCATATTTTGTTGCATTACAATCTGTAACTTAAATGGATTTTTATTTGGATTTCATGTAATGGACATAAACAAAATAGTCCAAATTGGTGAAGCGAAATGAAAAAAATGACTTGTTTAAAAAAATTCTAAAAAATAAAAACCGGAAAAGTGGTGCTTGCGTATGTACAGTCGTGGCCAAAAGTTTTGAGAATGACACAAATATTAATTTCCACAAAGTTTGCTGCTTCAGTGTATTTAGATATTTTTGTCAGATGTTACTATGGAATACTGAAGTATAATTACAAGCATTTCATATGTGTCAAAGGCTTTTATTGAAGTTGATGTAAAGAGTCAATATTTGCAGTGTTGACCCTTCTTTTTCAAGACCTCTGCAATCCGCCCTGGCATGCTGTCAATTAACTTCTGGGCCACATCCTGACTGATGGCAGCCCATTCTTGCATAATCAATGCTTGGAGTTTGTCAGAATTTGTGTTTTTTTGTTTGTCCACCCGCCTCTTGTGGATTGACCGTTCTCAATGTGATTAAGGTCTGGAGAATTTCCTGGCCATGGACCCAAAATATTGATGTTTTGTTCCCCAAGCCACTTAGTTATCACTTTTTCCTTATGGCAAGGTGCTCCACCTGTCACGATCTGACCTTTATTTCCTTTGTTTTGTCTTTATTTAGTATGGTCAGGGCGTGAGTTGGGGTGGGCAGTCTGTTTGTTTTTCTATGTTGGTTTTCGTGTTCAACCTAGTATGGTTCTCAATCAGAGGCAGGTGTCGTTAGTTGTCTCTGATTGAGAATCATACTTGAGAAGATGAGAAGATGCTCTCGGAGGATGTGTTGGTATCATTCTTAATTAATGGCTGTGTTCAGCCCGACACATGAATGGTATCAGGATGCTTTACTGTTGGCATGACACATGACTGATGGTAGCGCTTACCTTGTCTTCTCCAGACAAGCTTTTTTCCAGATGCCCCAAACAATCGGAAAGGGGATATATCAGAGAAAATGACTTTACCCCAGTTCTCAGCAGTCCAATCCCTGTACCCTTTGCAGAATATCAGTCTGTCCTTGATGTTTTTCCTGAGAGAAGTGGCTTCTTTGCTGCCCTTCTTGACACCAGGCCATCCTCCAAAGTCTTTGCCTCACTGTGTGTGCAGATGCACTCACACCTGCCTGCAACCATTCCCGAGCAAGCTCTGTACTGGTGGTGCCCGATCCGCAGCTGAATCAACTTTAGGAGACGGCGGCGGAATAAAAATAGCATAAATAGGAAAGTATCCCAGTTTCATTTGAGGACCAGGATGTTGACAACTGTGCCATACAGATTGCAAAATAGTTGGGAAGAGATTTTTGATGTACCAATTCCATGGTACAGGGTGTATGAGTTGATATATAAAACAACGCAAGATTCAAGACTTTGTGCTTTTTAGCTAAAATGATTATATAGAATTCTTGCCACCAACACAATGTTGAATATTTGGGGCATAAAATCATCGAAGCTCTGCAGAGTTTGTTGTGAGGATACAGAATCAATAGACCATTTATTTTGGTATTGCCCTCAGGTAGCATGTTTCTGGTCTCAGGTTCAGGAATGGCTGAAAATGCATAGCATTGATCTATAATTGACCCTAGAAATAGTACTGATAGGAGATCTGGAGAGACCGGGTCAGTCAATACCTAATATACTAACACTCTTAGATAGATTGAAATTGTACGTTAAACATCATAGCATAGTTGAAAGATATGTGTTGCGTAGAAACATGAAGTGGGTGGCCAGCAGAGATAAATGGGATGGGCTGAGGGAAGCTGAGGGTTGGTATGTGGAATTGGAGAAAACTGGGAGTGGAGTTGCTGTGTGAGAGAGAGAGAATGATGGTCAAAAAATAAAGGGAAAAAAATGTCAAAATAAAACATAATAAAATGACATTTGAATGACACTAAGTGGCAGTGTTTTTACAACTAATGCCGGTTTGCCTGAGGCTGATGCCATGCAGGTGTTTATACACATGCATATACACACTCTCTCGTTCAAATAAACACATACAAGAACACACACATACATGTAATAGTGCCAGACATGCACACAAACATATAAAGTAGGCATTGTTGTTATGATTTCAGTTGTCCTTGATGTCCTTAGTTTAAATGTATTTAAATTCTTATTATTCTTATTATTTTTGCATTGTTGTTTACTGTTTTCTTCTGTCTTTTCCTTTTTTCTCTTTAGTTCATTGTCTTGGTTGTTGGTGCATTGGGGGGTTCTTGGGGGTGGGGAATGGGAATTAATCGCATTTTATATATTTTCTCGAATGGTTGAGGGACAGCTATTGGGGAACTGTGGGGGGATCTTGGAGTGTTCGGGTTTCATAAGATTGTGATCATGAAAAAGGAAACTATGACAACTAAGACATATATTTTATATCACTATCATGCACAAGCACCCTCACACATAAGGGTGGCTATGTTGCTGAAAGACTGATACATGTTTGATAGTGTCTTGATGCTGTATTGTTTGTCCTTCATGTTCTGATACTTTAATGTTACCCCTTCCTTGTGTTTTTGTAATATGTAATAATAAAAAATAAAATAAACTTTAGGAGATGGTCCTGACGCTTGCTGGACTTTCTTGGGCACCCTGAAGCCTTCTTCACAACAATTGGACCACTCTGCTTGAAGTTCTTGATGATCCGATAAATGGTTGATTTAGGTGCAATCTTACTAGCAGCAATATCCTTTTTGTGAAATACCCTTTTGTGAAAAGCAATGATGACGGCACATGTTTCCTTGCAGGTGTCACGACTTCCGCTGAAGTTCGCTCCCTGCCTGTTCGGGTGGTGCTCGGCGGTCGTCGTCATCGTCCTACTAGAGAAGTTGGCTCCCCTGCCTGTTCGGGTGGTGCTCGGCGGTCGTCGTCATCGTCCTACTAGAAGTTGGCTACCCTGCCTGTTCGGGTAGTGCTCGGCGGTCGTCGTCATCGTCCTACTAGAAGTTGGCTCCCCTGCCTGTTCGGGTGGTGCTCGGCGGTCGTCGTCATCGTCCTACTTGAAGTTGGCTCCCCTGCCTGTTCGGGTGGTGCTCGGCGGTCGTCGTCATCGTCCTACTTGAAGTTGGCTCCCCTGCCTGTTCGGGTGGTGCTCGGCGGTCGTCGTCATCGTCCTACTTGAAGTTGGCTCACCTGCTTGTTCGGGTGGTGCTCGGCGGTCGTCGTCACCGTCCTACTAGCCGCTACCGATCCCTTTTTCGTTTGTCTGTTGGTTTTGTCTTATTAGTTTCACCTGTGTGTATTTTGGTTTAATTAGCTTCCCTATATGTAGAAGTTTGACCCGCCCTTGTTTTGTGCGGGATTGTCTTTGTTACGTGTGTACATATTAGGTCGAGGTGTATTTTGTTTTCTATACTGGACACCCTGTGGTTTTGGGTTGTCTGGTATAGTGTCCTGCGCCCTGTATTTTATTGGGCTTATCAGTGTGGTGTGCAATAGTAAAGCACTTTACTCCGTTACTCTCTCTCTGCATCTGATTCCTGCACACACACCTAGTCCAGCGTGACAGCAGGTAACCATGGTTGACAGAGGAAGAACAATGATTCGAAGCACCACCCTCCTTATGAAGCTTCCAATTTGTTATTCGAACTCAATCAGCATGACATAGTGATCTCCTGCCTTGTCCTTGTCAACACTCACACCTGTGTTAATGAGAGAATAACTGACATGATGTCAGCTGGTCCTTTTTAGCAGGGCTGAAATGCAGTGGAATTTTTGGGGGATTCAGTTCATTTGCATGGCACAGAGGGACTGCAATTAATTGCAAATCATCTGATCACTCTTCATAACATTCTGGAGTATATGCAAATTGCCATCATACAAACTGAGGCAGCAGACTTTGTGAAAATGAATATTTGTGTAATTCTCAAAACTTTTGGCCACGACTGTACAGCACTGCCTCTTGTGCCTTATTACATAAGAATGGCATTGTCCTCCCAAACGTAGTCTCTCACAACTTTTTGCCAGTGAGATTTGTCGTTAGCAGTAGCTAAATTCAGGGAATCAATGTTGTTGAGAGCTGTAGCAACACTTTTGCAGTTGTCCACAGCAATATATTTCAAAGAAATATGCGGAACCTTATACCTTCTTGACCAGGGAAGCCCCCATTCTGTTATAGACAGAAGCCTGTGACATAGCAGACCAATCAGAACTCATCTCTCATCATGTCCAGCCCCTCCATATCTGTCACGCCTTGGTCTTAGTATTTTGTGTTTTCTTTAATTATTTGTTCAGGCCAGGGTGTGACATGGGGTTATTGTATTGTCGTATCAGCGTTTTTGTAGGCATTGGGATTGTGGTTGATTAGGGGTGTGCCTAGTATAGGCTTGGCTGCCTGAGGCGGTTCTCAATCAGAGTCAGGTGATTCTTGTTGTCTCTGATAGGGAACCGTATTTAGGTAGCCTGGGTTTCACTGTGTATTTCGTGGGTGATTGTTCCTGTCTCTGTGTAGTTTCACCAGATAGGCTGTAATTAGGTTTTCACGTTCCGTTTGTTGTTTTGCTTTTGTATAAGTTATTTTCATGTATCGCTCTTCATTTATTAAAGACATGAGTAACCACCACGCTGCATTTCAGTCCGACTCTCTTTCTACAAACGAAGAACACCGTTACAGAATCACCCACCACACACGGACCGAGTGGTGTGGTAACAGGCAGCGATAGCATGAGCAGCGAAAGGAGGATGAATTATTCGGAGAATGGACATGGGAAGACGTGTTGGATGGCAAAGGTTGTTACAATTGGGAGAAGATACTGGCCGGAAGAGATCGCCTCCCATGGGAACAGGTGGAGGCACTTAGGAAGAGCAGAGGCAGCCGGAGATAGGAGCCGACGATACGAGGGAACACGGTTGGCAAGGAAACCCGAAAAGCAGCCCCAAAAAAATATTGGGGGGAGGCTTACAGGGAGTATGGCTATGCCAGGTAGGAGACCTGCGCAAACTCCCTGTGCTTACCGGGGGGCTAGAGAGACCGGGCAGGCACCGTGTTATGCTATGGAGCGCACGGTGTTTCCAGTGCGGGTGCATAGCCCGGTGAGGTGCATACCAGCCCTTCGTATTGGCCGGGCTAGAGTGGGCATCGAGCCAGGTAAGGTTGGGCAGGCTCGGTGCTCAAGAGCTCCAGTGCGCCTGCACGGTCCGGTCTATCCAGAGCCAACTCACCTTGTTTATCGTGAGGAGCCAAGGAGGAGACCAGAACCAGAGCCGGTGTTAGAGGTGAGCGAAGCAGAGACTGTGAAGGAGTTAATGGGGAAAGTGGAGGAGAGAGTAATGAGGGAGTTGCTAGTATGGTGCTATAGGTACGATATTCGTCCGACGGAGCGTGTCGGGGATTTAATGGCACCTGGGTCAGCGCTCCATACTCGTCCTGAGGTGCGTGTTAGTCGGCTGGTGAAAAATGTGCCAGCCTCACGCACCAGGCCTCCTGTGTACCTACCTAGCCTTGCACATCCTGTGCCAGTCCTGCTCTCAGGCTCTCCAGTACACCTTCACGGTCCAGTCCATCCTGTGCCACCTTCACACACCAGTCCTCCGGTAGCAGCTCCCCGCACCAGGCTTCCTGTGCGTGTCCTCGATCCTGTAGCACCAGTTCCAGCACCACGCACCAGGCCGTCAGTGCGCCTCGCCTGTTCAGCACAGCCAGAGCCTTCCTTCCCTCCTGCGCTGTCGGAGTCTCCCGCCTGTTCAGCGCTATCAGAGCCTTCCTCCTCTACAGTGCTGCCGGAGCCTCCTGCCTGTTCGAAGCAGCCAGAGCTGTCTGTCTGCATAAAGCAGCCAGAGCTGTCAGTCTGTATGAAGCAGTCAGAGCTGTCAGCCTGCATGGAGCAGTCAGAGCTGTCAGTCTGTATGAAGCAGCCAGAGCTGTCAGTCTGCAAAGAGCTGCCAGTCTGCAAGGAGCTGTCTGTCTGCAAGGAACTGTCAGTCTGCAAGGAGGTGTCAGTCTGCATGGAGCAGTCAGAGCTGTCAGCCTGCATGGAACAGTCAGAGCTGTCAGTCTGTATGAAGCAGCCGGAGCTGTCAGTCTGCATGAAGCAGCCAGAGCTGTCAGTCTGCAAAAAGCTGCCAGTCTGCAAGGAGCTGTCAGTCTGCAAGGAGCTGTCAGTCTGCAAGGAGCTGTCAGCCTGCATGGAGCAGCCAGAGCTGTCAGTCTGCAAGGAGCTGTCAGTCTGCAAGGAGCTGCCAGTCTGCAAGGAGCTGCCAGTCTGCAAGGTGCTGCCAGTCTGCACGGAGCAGCCAGAGCTGTCAGTCTGCATAGAGCAGCTAGATCCGCCAGTCAACCAGTCACTTCCAGATCTGCTAGTCAACCAGAATCTTCCAGATCTGCCAGTCAACCAGATTCTTCCAGATCTGCCAGTCAACCAGTCTCTTCCAGATCCGCCAGTCAACCAGAATCTTCCAGATCTGCTAGTCAACCAGAATCTTCCAGATCCGCCAGCCAGCCAGATTCTACCGGACCCTACTACCTGCCTGAGCTTCATCTCAGTACTGGGCTTCCCCTCAGTTCCGGGCTGCCCCTCAGTCCCGAGCTGCCCCTCAGTCCCGAGCTGCCCCTCAGTCCCGAGCTGCTCCTCAGTCACGAGCTGCTCCTCAGTTCAGTGGGTTTCTGGGTGAGGACTATTAGGCCATGGTCGGCGGCGAGGGTGGATTATCCCAGGACGCGAAGGGGAGGAACTAGGACATTAATGGAGTGGGGTCCACGTCCCGAGCCGGAACCGCCACCATGGACAAACGCCCACCCAAACCCTCCCTATGGTTTTGAGGTGCGTCCGGGAGTCCGCACCTTAGGAGGGGGGGTTCTGTCACGCCTTGGTCTTAGTATTTTGTGTTTTCTTTAATTATTTGTTCAG
>NW_025752863.1:0-11735 GCF_021184085.1 Oncorhynchus gorbuscha
TGCTCTCTCTCCTCTGTCTTGCTCCTCATTGTTCTTCCAGGTGTCTGTTTGCTGACTAGAACTGGCAGAAATGTAACACATTGTTTAACATGGGTGCCAGTTTCCACATGGAAATGAAAGAAAGCAAGTTAGACGTCATAGAGAGGGAAGTAGCATGCATGGATGCACGCACGCACGCACACACTCACACACACAGCTGAGGGAAATGGAGGCAGGATGTATGGTGTCAGTGAGTGTATCACTGTTTCCCGTTCTGCTCAGACCATTATACCTGCTGCTGGAGTGTAAACCTCCCTAAGGAAGCCCATTGTTTCAGAACACTGAGGCTATTTCTCAGCCCTTGTAGAGAGTCATTAAAAACTGCTCCTATTCAGTAGGGAGAGGAAGGCAGACAAAGAGGAGATACAGTACTTTAGGGAACAGTCCTGAGTGGCCTGTTAAAGTCTATAGTCCGGTATTTGACTTGTCTTTATTAATTGTATCAGTGCTCCATTAAGGTACTCTTTATAATGCAGGCTGTATCACCACCGGCCGTGATTGGGAGTCCCATAGGGCGGCGCACAATTGGCCCAGCGTCGTCCAGGTTTGGCCGGTGGTAGGCCATCAATACAAATAACTTAACTGTTCTTAACTGACTTGCCTAGTTAAATAAAGGTAAACATTTTTTTAAATAATAATGTCACCTATGACATCTACTTTACAATGTGTGAACTAATAGCCATTTACATCCTAAGTAATTCCATCAGACTTGAATGTCTATAGGGCACATGCATGTTAATGAATGACTTACTGAGCCTTTTAAACAGAACTTAAATGGTTATTGATGTGTCACTCAATTCTCTAACCAACACCATTCACCCTCTACCCCCATTGGCCCAACCCAAAATAATCATATTTATTGATATTGGGCCATCCCCAAACACTATATTCCTGATGTATTTTAACACTAGAAATAGGATTGCTAATGTGTTGGGGTTGCAGAGGGTGACAAGGACACAACGACCTGGTCTGGGGTCAGCTCTCATCGCCATGGTGATAATTCAGGAGAAATTCTGGGCGGTCGTGCTTTGGCATCTATTAGCTATGACAGAGGCAATTGAACTATTAATAAATTGTGTCAGTGTGATGATCATAGGACTAATTGACCTCTGGGGCAGCTTATTAGGAGATCGCTTTTCACAAAGGTGAAATGTTAAGGTGCAAGAAAGAGTTTTACTTTCACTACCATTTATTATCTCAATCATTTTACGCCGTTCTCACTGTATTTAGTTCATGTATAATGCTTATTATTGATTACACTCTGCAATGCAAAAATAATATTGGTCATCCAAATGAAAGGAGGACCAAGGCACTCTTCATATAATTCATTCAAATGAAAGGAGGACCAAGGCACTCTTCATATAATTCATCCAAATGAAAGGGAGGACCAAGGCACTCTTCATATAATTCATTCAAATGAAAGGAGGACCAAGGCACTCTTCATATAATTCATTCAAAATGAAAGGAGGACCAAGGCACTCTTCATATAATTCATCCAAATGAAAGGAGGACCAAGGCACTCTTCATATAATTCATTCAAATGAAAGGAGGACCAAGGCACTCTTCATATAATTCATTTAAATGAAAGGAGGACCAGAGCACTCTTCATATAATTCATCCAAATGAAAGGAGGACCAAGGCACTCTTCATATAATTCATCCAAATACTCTTCATATTCATCCAAATGAAAGGAGGACCAAGGCACTCTTCATATAATTCATCCAAATGAAAGGAGTGACCAAGGCACTTCATAATTCATCCAATAACTCTTCATATAATTCATCCAAATGAAAGGAGGACCAAGGCACTTCTTCATATAATTCATTCAAATGAAAGGAGACCAAGGCACTCTTCATATAATTCATTCAATGAAAGGAGTACCAAGGCACTCTTCATATAATTCATTCAAATGAAAGGAGGACCAAGGCACTCTTCATATAATTCATTCAAATGAAAGGAGGACCAAGGCACTCTTCATTCAAATAATCTTAATTCATTCAAATGAAAGGAGGACCAAGGCACTCTTCATATAATTCATTCAAAATGAAAGCAGGACCAAGGCACTCTTCATATAATTCATTCAAATGAAAGGAGGACCAAGGCACTCTTCATATAATTCATTCAAATGAAAGGAGGACCAAGGCACTCTTCATATAATTCATTCAAATGCCTTTTTTTAGTATGGCGTGTTCAATGGAAACAAAGTTTTGAAAAACAGAATTTGCGATCAGGAAACAGACTACAGTGTCAAATCTGCTGTATGGAGAATCGCTTCTTGAATCAGGGCTACAGCGCCCAGGTCCTGAAAGATTCAGGTATAAGGGCTGGATTACTTGACAGAGAACTTGTTTGCGAAGGGGAGAGCCTCGTGATACACCAGAGAGAGTGTATTTTGTTACAAAAGGTTTACACTATTTTGTTACAAAATACAGCACTGAAGCAGAGAACATTAAAATAACCATTAAAAATAATTGGGGAATCATCCAAAGTGATACGCTTCTACGCCAAGTCTTTCCTGAGCCACCATTCATAAGCTATAAGAGATGTCCTACCCTAAATGACACATTAGTCCACAGTTATCTTCCGGGTGACTCTCAAAAAACTTGGCTTGACCACAAACCCAAGGGCTCTTTTAAATGTAACCATTGCAGTAATGTTGCACAGAAGATGTATTTTTTTGACACAGCTTCCAAAATTAACTCTAAAACCACTCGTCATCTATAGAATGGAATGTCCACAGTGCAAGGTGTTCTACATTGGACGGACAAAGAGACGCCTTCAAGACCGCTTAGTGGAACACAAGTACACCATATGGGTAGGCAATGAAGACTACCCCCATGGCAAGGACTACTAGTCCTTACACCATGGCAACCCTGCCTCCTTACAAGCTATGGGTTTGATCATATTCCGACCTCTATTAGAAAAAGGGACCGTCATAAACAGCTAAACCAAAGGGAACGTTTTTTTTTGGATTTACAACTACAGGCCACTAAATACCTTGGTTTAAATGAAGATATGGATTTACAAACTACAGGCCACTAAGTACCCTGGTTTAAATGAAGATATGGATTTACAAACTACAGGCCACTAAGTACCCTGGTTTAAATGAAGATATGGATTTACAAACTACAGGCCACTAAGTACCCTGGTTTAAATGAAGATATGGATTTACAAACTACAGGCCACTAAATACCCTGGTTTAAATGAAGATATGGATTTACAAACTACAGGCCACTAAATACCCTGGTTTAAATGAAGATATGGATTTACAAACTACAGGCCACTAAGTACCCTGGTTTAAATGAAGATATGGATTTACAAACTACAGGCCACTAAATACCCTGGTTTAAATGAAGATATGGATTTACAAACTACAGGCCACTAAATACCTGGTTTAAATGGAGATATGGATTTACAAACTACAGGCCACTAAATACCCTGGTTTAAATGAAGATATGGATTTACAAACTACAGGCCACTAAGTACCCTGGTTTAAATGAAGATATGGATTTACAAACTACAGGCCACTAAGTACCCTGGTTTAAATGAAGATATGGATTTACAAACTACAGGCCACTAAGTACCCTGGTTTAAATGAAGATATGGATTTACAAACTACAGGCCACTAAGTACCCTGGTTTAAATGAAGATATGGATTTACAAACTACAGGCCACTAAGTACCCTGGTTTAAATGAAGATATGGATTTACAAACTACAGGCCACTAAATACCCTGGTTTAAATGAAGATATGGATTTACAAACTACAGGCCACTAAATACCCTGGTTTAAATGAAGATATGGATTTACAAACTACAGGCCACTAAGTACCCTGGTTTAAATGAAGATATGGATTTACAAACTACAGGCCACTAAATACCCTGGTTTAAATGAAGATATGGATTTACAAACTACAGGCCACTAAATACCCTGGTTTAAATGAAGATATGGATTTACAAACTACAGGCCACTAAATACCCTGGTTTAAATGAAGATATGGATTTACAAACTACAGGCCACTAAGTACCCTGGTTTAAATGAAGATATGGATTTACAAACTACAGGCCACTAAGTACCCTGGTTTAAATGAAGATATGGATTTACAAACTACGGGCCACTAAAGTACCCTGGTTTAAATGAAGATATGGATTTACAAACTACGGGCCACTAAGTACCCTGGTTTAAATGAAGATATGGATTTACAAACTACAGGCCACTAATTACCCTGGTTTAAATGAAGATATGGATTTACAAACTACAGGCCACTAAATACCCTGGTTTAAATGAAGATATGGATTTACAAACTACAGGCCACTAAGTACCCTGGTTTAAATGAAGATATGGATTTACAAACTACAGGCCACTAAGTACCCTGGTTTAAATGAAGATATGGATTTACAAACTACAGGCCACTAAATACCCTGGTTTAAACGAAGATATGGATTTACAAACTACAGGCCACTAAGTACCCTGGTTTAAATGAAGATATGGATTTACAAACTACAGGCCACTAAATACCCTGGTTTAAATGAAGATATGGATTTACAAACTACAGGCCACTAAGTACCCTGGTTTAAATGAAGATATGTATTTACAAACTACAGGCCACTAAATACCCTGGTTTAAATGAAGATATGGATTTACAAACTACAGGCCACTAAATACCTGGTTTAAATGAAGATATGGATTTACAAACTACAGGCCACTAAATACCCTGGTTTAAATGAAGATATGGATTTACAAACTACTGCCCACTAAATACCCTGGTTTAAATGAAGATATGGATTTACAAACTACTGCCCACTAAATACCCTGGTTTAAATGAAGATATGGATTTACAAACTACAGGCCACTAAGTACCCTGATTTAAATGAAGATATGGATTTACAAACTACAGGCCACTAAGTACCCTGGTTTAAATGAAGATATGGATTTACAAACTACAGGCCACTAAGTACCCTGGTTTAAATGAAGATATGGATTTACAAACTACAGGCCACTAAGTACCCTGGTTTAAATGAAGATATGGATTTACAAACTACAGGCCACTAAGTACCCTGGTTTAAATGAAGATATGGATTTACAAACTACAGGCCACTAAGTACCTGGTTTAAATGAAGATATGGATTTACTTCTATCTTGGAGTTGTATTTTTATGATAACATAGCTACAGTATTTCACCTTTTAATGTATAGTATTTTTTACTAGATGTGTCCAATCAATTGTGTGTAACCACTCCCTCTTCCAATTAGGGCCAATTGAAAAGCTGGCCTTGTATTCCATTTTTTGTTCTCCTGACGAAGGCCATGCAGCCGAAACGTGTCGGTTTTTAAAAACTTTGTTTCTATTGAACATGCCATACTAATAAAGGCATTTTAATTAATTATATGAAAGTGCCTTGGTCCTCCTTTCTGTTTGATGACCAATTCACCGCTTTTACCCGTTAAGAGCACCTTCTATCTACCAAAATGTACTACTGTGTACCTTAGTAGCTTCCCACAATAATATTGTTCATTAACTAAGTTTTATCGTTAATCGTTGATTTAGACGGCTCCACACTCACACACTCTCACCCAGCACACAACACACACACTCTCACCCAGCACACACAACACACACACTCTCACCCAGCACACACAACACACACTCTCACCCAGCACACACAACACACACACTCTCACAACACACACACTCTCACCCAGCACACAACACACACTCTCACCCAGCACACACAACACACACACTCTCTCACAACACACACACTCACCCAGCACAACACACACACTCTCTCCAGCACACACAACACACACACTCTCCTCCAGCACACACAACACACAATCTCTCCCTCCAGCACACAAACACACACTCTCCTCCAGCACACACAACACACATACTCTCCTCCAGCACACACCCACACACTCTCATTCAGCACACACAACATACACACTCTCATCTAGCACACACAACATACACACTCTCATCTAGCACACACAACACACGCACTCTCATCTGGCACATAACACACGCACTCTCATCTAGCACATACAACACACACACTCTCATCGACAGTCAATCCACCCGGCATCCCCATACAGCGAAGACCGCTTAGGTCACTAAAGGTCACAGTAGGGTCACCAAAGGTCAAGTAGGGTCACTCTAAAGGTCAGTGGTCAGTAACTCACAGAAGACTTTGAGCTGTGTGATGGCCTCTCCAGCCCGGCAGGGCCAGCAGTGACCTGGCAGTAGAAGGGCAGCTGGTCCTCCACCGTCACTGGGGGAGATGGTCAGAAGTCCCTTCCCATGGTCACTCTGTCGGACCAGGCGTGTCCCCTCATCACTCTTCCCTCTCCGCCCGACACGGAACGAATGCAACACGCTTCCTGGTGCCACTCCTCCTGGTGAGGGGGAAGAGGAGAGAGGGGGAGAGGGGAGGAGGAAGGAGAGGGAAGAGAGAGAGGTAAGTCTACACTTGATGTATTTGGCGCATGTGGAGCAAATACAATTTGATTTGGGTATTTAGTATTCACCACCATGAATATACTACTGAATTCTATAGTAAGCACTGTAGTATTATATAGTAAACTGTAGTATTTTTTAAATGGGAAGCCAGGAGTAAGTAGTAGGAGACATACAATGAACCACTCCACGATGCTGTTTGGGAGGTGGGGATTTTGAAGGCAGGGGCAGATCACTGACTCTCCCTTGATCACATCCACCTTGGGAGTCACTGTCACTGTCACGACGGCCCAGCACACTGCAGAGAGAGAGAGGCAGAGGCAGAGGCAGAGGGAGAGGAGAGGGAGAGGGAGAGGGAGAGGGAGAGGGAGAGGGAGAGGGAGGGGGAGAGGGAGAGGGGAGGGGAGAGGGGGAGGGGAGGGGGAGGGGGGGAGGGGAGGGGGAGGGGAGGGGGAGGGGGGAGGGGGAGGGGGAGAGGGAGAGGGACAGGGAGAGAGAGGGAGAGAGAGGGAGAGAGGGAGAGGGAGAGGGAGAGGGAGAGGGAGAGGGAGAGGGAGAGGGAGAGGGAGAGGGAGAGGGAGAGGGAGAGGGAGAGGGAGAGGGAGGGAAGTGATGATTAGTTATTGAGGCACTTTCACATTATTATGTTGAGTTTAAATACACACGTTTTTATGTCAAACACCTATTATTATATAAAAATGAGTCTAAAACAAAATAGGAAAGTGCAAAGAAGATAAGATCAGAGAATGTTTGCTGATGGGAAAGGCCAGGGGCCATACACACACACACACACACACACACACACACACACACACACACACACACACACACACACACACACACACACACACACACACACACACACACACACACACACACACACACACACACACACACACACACACACACACACACACACACACACACACACACACAGAGAGAGAGACACACAGACACACAGAGACCAGTCAGGGCAAGGGAAAGAAGGAGGGAGCGATTGATGGGGGAAAGGATGGAGGGGAGGTAAACAGATGGGTGTGGATTCCAGCTGTGGAGTTGAGTCCAGATTGTCCGTCCTTAACTGAACCTACCAGCTCCTGTAATTAAATGAAACCCACACAGATGTGTGTGTATGGGTGTGTATGTGTCTGTGTGTTTGCATAACGCCCTGAGCTGATTGTTTCTAGGTAAAAAAGCTTACAGCTGAGTGGCGTCCAGGCAGGTCTTTATCAGTGCTGGAGCTTCTCCTGTGATGCCCCAGACAGATAACACACCTTCTCCTGTGATGCCCCAGACAGATAACACACCTTCTCCTGTGATGCTCCAGACAGATAACACACCTTCTCCTGTGATGCCCCAGAGCAGATAACACCTTCTCCTGTGATGCCCCAGACAGATAACACACCTTCTCCTGTGATGCCCCAGACAGATAACACACCTTCTCCTGTGATGCCCAGACAGATAACACTGTGATGCCCCAGACTTACCTTCCCTGTGATGCCCCAGACAGATAACACACACAGAGAAACAAACAAGAGGCAGCAGTCTGTGTCTAAACCCAAACACACCTTCTCCTGTGATGCCCCAGACAGATAACACACACAGAGAAACAAACAAGGGCAGCAGTCTGTGACGAACCCCAAACACACCTTATACTCACTGAGAGACCGAGACAAACACTGTCTTTCTAAACATGGTACAGGGACAACACGTCATTCTGGGATTGTGCCATTATAGTATCTAGTATTGAAGAGGTCTTCAGAGGACCACCAAGGCCTTGTCTGGTGCATCTCCATGTATGAAAACCACTGTACTGTCGCGTATGAAATGAAGATTGGCCATTTTCATAGTAATGAACAAACAGCTCCGACAGACGGTTATTGAGGACAGAGTAGAACACAATTGGTTGAATATGGAAAAGAAGGACACACTCAAGTCAGAAAGAACAGAGTGGCCTTCCTGGCAGGCAGCTCAGTGAGTCTCATTCAACTGGAACATTAGAGGTAACAGTGTCTTAGATATCAATGAGAGAAGGGAGAGAGAGAGAGAGAGAATGGTTCCGGGGGATAGTGACAGTGGGGAGGCCTCTCCCTGCTACCATTCTCCACTCCTGCTCCACAGCAGACAGTGAGTGGGAGGTCTCTCCCTGCCTGGCATTCTCAGTGGGGAGGTCTCTCCTGCTACCATTCTCCACTCTGCTCCACAGCAGGCAGTAACAGTGGGAGGTCTCTCCCTGCTACCATTCTCCACTCTGCTCCACAGCAGACAGTAACAGTGGGGAGATCTCTCCCTGCTACCATTCTCCACTCTGCTCCACAGCAGACAGTAACAGTAGGGAGATCTCTCACTGCTACCATTCTCCACTCTGCTCCACAGCAGACAGCACAGTGGGGAGGTCTCTCCTGCTACCATTCACTCTGCTCCACAGCAGGCAGTACAGGGAGGTCTCCTGCTACCATTCTCCACTCTGCTCCACAGCAGACAGTAACAGTGGGGAGGTCTCTCACTGCTACCATTCTCCACTTCTCCACTCTGCTTATTCTCACTCTGTCCAGCAGACAGTAACAGTGGGAGGTCTCTCCTGCTACCATTCTCCACTCTGTGCTCCACAGCACAGTAACTGCTCCACATTCTCCACTCTGCTCACAGCAGGCCAGTAACAGTGGGGAGGTCTCACTGCTACCATTCTCCACTCTGCTCCACAGCAGGCAGTAACAGTGGGAGACCTGTCTCTCTGCTGCTACCATTCTCCACTCTGCTCCACAGCAGACAGTGCACAGTGGGAGATCTCTCCCCTACCATTCTCCACTCTGCCCACAGCAGACAGTAACAGTGGGGAGACTCTGCTCACTGCTGGGAATCTCTCCCCATTCTCCACTCTGCTCCACAGCAGGCAGTAAAGTGGGGAGGTCTCTCCTGCTACCATTCTCCACTCTGCTCCACAGCAGTCAGTAACAGTGGGGAGATCTCTCACTGCTACCATTCTCCACTCTGCTCCACAGCAGGCAGTAACAATGGGGAGGTCTCTTCCTGCTACCCTCATCTCTCCACTGCTACCATTCTCCACTCTGCAGGCAGTAACAGTGGGGAGGCATGTGTTCTAACTCCTCCTCACTGCTACTATTCTCCACTCTGCTCCACAGCAGGGCAGTAACAGTGGGGAGGTCTCTCCCCTGCTACCATTCTCCACTCTGCTCCACAGCAGACAGTAACAGTGGGGAGGTCTCTCCCTGCTACCATTCTCCCACTCTGCTCCACAGCAGGCAGTAACAATGGGGAGGTCTCCCTGCTACCATTCTCCACTCTGCTCCACAGCAGACAGTGACAGTGGGGAGTCTCTCCCTGCTACCATTCTCCACTCTGCTCCACAGCAGACAGTAACAATGGGAGGTCTCTCCCTGCTACCATTCTCCACTCTGCTCCACAGCAGACAGTACAGTGGGGAGGTCTCTCCCTGCTACCATTCTCCACTCTGCTCCACAGCAGACAGTAACAATGGGGAGGTCCCTCCTGCTACCATTCTCCACTCTGCCTCCACAGCAGACAGTAACAATGGGAGGTCTCTCCCTGCTACCATTCTCCACTCTGCTCCACAGCAGGCAGTAACAGTGGGGAGGTCTCTCCCTGCTACCATTCTCCACTTGCCCACAGCAGGCAGTAACAGTGGGGAGATCTCTCCTGCTACCATTCTCCACTCTGCTCACAGCAGGCAGTAACAATGGGGAGATCTCTTTCCTGCTACCATTCTCCACTCTGCTCATTGCAGCAGGCAGAGGAGGAGGTCTCTCCTGCTACCATTCTCCACTCTGCTCCACAGCAGACAGTAACAATGGGGAGGTCTCTCCCTGCTACCATTCTCCACTCTGCTCCACAGCAGACAGTAACAATGGGGAGGTCTCCCTGCTACCATTCTCCACTCTGCTCCACAGCAGACAGTGACAGTGGGGAACAGTCCACAGCAGACAGTAACAATGGGGAGGTCTCTCCCTGCTACCATTCTCCACTCTGCTCCACAGCAGACAGTAACAGTGGGGAGGGTCATTCTCCACTCTGCTCCACAGCAGACAGTAACAGTGGGGAGGTCTCTCCCTGCTACCATTCTCCACTCTGCTCCACAGCAGACAGTAACAGTGGGAGATCTCTCCCTGCTACCATTCTCCACTCTGCTCCACAGCAGGGTAACAGTGGGAGAGATCTCTCCTGCTACCATTCTCCACTCTGCTCCACAGCAGGCAGTAACAGTGGGGAGATCTCTCCCTGCTACCATTCTCCACTCTGCTCCACAGCAGGCAGTAACAGTGGGGAGATCTCTCCCTGCTACCATTCTCCACTCTGCTCCCACAGCAGGCAGTAACAATGGGGAGGTCTCTCCCTGCTACCATTCTCCACTCTGCTCCACAGCAGGCAGTAACAGTGGGGAGTCTCTCACTGCTACCATTCTCACTCTGCTCACAGCAGACAGTAACATTCCTCCATTCTCCACTCTGCTCCACAGCAGACAGTAACAGTGGGGAGATCTCTTTCCTGCTACCATTCTCACTCTGCTCCACAGCAGACAGTAACAGTGGGAGGTCTCTCCCTGCTACCATTCTCCACTTGCCCCAGCAGGCAGTAACAAATGGGGGAGGTCTCTCCCTGCTACCATTCTCCCACTCTGCTCCACAGCAGACAGTAACAATGGGGGAGGTCTCTCCCTGCTACCATTCTCCACTCTGCTCCACAGCAGACAGTAAACAGTGGGGAGATCTCTTCCTGCTACCATTTCTCCACTCTGCTCCACAGCAGACAGTAGCAGTGGGGAGATCTCTCCTGCTACCATTCTCCACTCTGCTCCACAGCAGACAGTAACAATGGGAGGTCTCTCCCTGCTACCATTCTCCTCTGCTCCCCAGCAGACAGTAACCCAGTGGGAGGTCTCTCCCTGCTACCATTCTCCTCTGCTCACAGCAGACGTGACAGTGAGGAGTCTCTCCCTGCTACCATTCTCCACTCTGCTCCACAGCAGACAGTAACAGTGGGGAGATCTCTCCTGCTACCATTCTCCACTCTGCTCCACAGCAGGCAGTAACAGTGGGGAATCTCTCCCTGCTACCATTCTCCACTCTGCTCCACAGCAGACAGTAACAATGGGGAGGTCTCTCCCTGCTACCATTCTCCACTCTGCTCCACAGCAGGCAGTAACAGTGGGGAGATCTCTCCCTGCTACCATTCTCCACTCTGCTCCACAGCAGACAGTAACAGT
>NW_025752864.1:0-11733 GCF_021184085.1 Oncorhynchus gorbuscha
CACGAGGTTCAAAGTGTGGGAAGAAAGTAGCGGCTTATAGTCCAGAAATTACGGTACCAGTGACTCGCTCAATATGGAAGTGGTCAGACGACGCGGATGCTACGCTACAGGACTGTTTTGCTAGCACAGACTGGAATATGTTCTAGGATTCATCCAATGGCATTGAGGAGTATACCACCTCAGTCACCGGCTTCATCGATAAGTGCATTGACGATGTCGTCCCCACCGTAGCTGTATGTACATATCCCAACCAGAAGCCATGGATTACAGGCAACATCCGCATCGAGCTCAAGGCTAGAGCTGCCGCTTTCAAGGAGCGGGACACTAATCCGGACACTTACAAGAAATTCCGCTACGCTGTCAAACAAACCATCAAACAGGCAAAGCTTCAATACAGGACTAAGATTGAATCCTACAACTCTGATGCTCATCAGATGTGGCAGGGATTGCAAACTATTATGAACTATAAAGGGAAATGCTAAATGCCTTTTATCCTCGCTTCGAGGCAAGCAACACTGAAGCATGCATGAGAGCACCAGCTGTTATGGGCGACTGTGTGACAATGCTCTCGATAGCTGATGTGAGCAAGACCTTTTAAACAAGTCAACATTCACAAAGCCGCGGGGCTAGACGGATTACCAGGAAGTGTACTCAAAGCATGCGCGGATCAACTGGCAAGTGTCTTCACTGACATTTTCAACCTTTCCTGGATGTCTGTAATACCTACATGTTTCAATCAGACCACCATAGTCCCTGTGTCCAAGGAAGCGAAGGTAACCTGCCAAAGCTTATCACTAAGCTAAGGACCTTGGGACTAAACACCTCCCTCTGCAACTGGATCCTGGACTTCCTGCCGGGCTGCCCCCAGGTGGTAAGGGTAGACAACAACATGCCTGCCATGCTGATCGTCAACACCGGGGCTCCTCAGGTGTGTGCTTAATCCCCCTCCTGTACTCCCTGTTCACCCACGACTGCATGGCGAAACCGGACTCCAACATCATCATTAAGTTTGCTGACGACACAACAGTGGTCGGCCTGATTACCGACAACGATGAGACAGCCTAAAGGGAGGAGATCAGAGACCTGGTAGCGTGGTACCAGGACAACAACCTCTCCCTCAATGTGAGCAAGACAAAGGAGCTGATCATGGACTACAGGAAAAGGCGGGCCGAACAGGCCCTATTAACATCGACAGGGCTGTAGTGGAGCGAGTCGAGAGTTTCAAGTTCCTTGATGTCCACATCACCAACGAACTATCATGGTCCAAACACACCAAGACAGTCTTGAAGAGGGCATGACAACACCTTTTCCTCCTCAGGAGACTGAAAATATTTGGCATTGGTCCTCAGATCATCAAAGTTATACAGCTGCACCATCGAGGGCATCCTGACCGGTTACATCACCGCCTGGCATGGCAACTGCTCGGCATCTGACCGTAAGGCGCTACAGAGGGTAGTGCGTATGGCCCAGCACATCACTGAGGCCAAGCTTCCTGCCATCCAGGACCTATATACTAGCCAGGCCTGGGAAATTCTAGTCCTTGGGGGGCCTGATTGGTGTCACACTTTCCCCCTATTCCTAGCAAACACACCTAATTTAAACTAATTGAATTTTTAATTGAAGATTATTTATAGTTGATGATTGGAGTCAGGTGTGTTATCTGGTGCTGGGGCAAGAGTGTGAAATCAATAAGGTCCCCGAGGCCTGGAGTTGACCAGGCCTATACTAGGCGGTGTCAGAGGAAAGCCCAAAAAATGGTCAGACTCCAGTCACCCAAGTCATAGACTGTTCTCTCTGTTACAGCACGGCAAGTGATGCTGGAGCACCAAATCTAGGACCAAAAGGCTCCTTAAAACAGCTTCTACCCCCAAGCCATAAGACAACAAATGTATCAAATGGCCACGTGGACTATTTACATTGACAGACACCCCCCAATTTGTTTTTACATTGCTGCTACTCTGTTTATTATCTACGCATAGTCCCTTTACCGCTATCTACATGTACAAATTACCTCGACTAACCTATACCCCCTGACATTGACTCGGTACCCCCTATATATAGCCTCGTTATTGTTATTTTGTGTTACTTTTTTAATATTTTTTTTTACTTTGGTTTATTGGGGTAAATATTTTCTTAACTGCATTGTTGGTTAAGGTCTTGTAATTATGCTTTTCACGATAAGGTGTTGTATTCGTAACAAAGCATCCTTCACTCATGCTGCCAAACATACCCTTGTAAAACTGACCATCCTACCAATTCTCGACTTCGGCGATGTCATTTATAAAATAGCCTCCAATACCCTAATCAATAAATTGGATGCAGTCTATCACAGTGCCATCCGTTTTGTCACCAAAGCCCCATATACTACCCACCATTGCGACCTGTACGCTCTTGTTGGCTGGCCCTCGCTTCATACTCGTCGCCAAACCCACTGGCTCCAAGTATTCTACAAGACACTGCTAGATAAAGTCCCCCCTTATCTCAGCTCGCTGGTCACCATAGCAGCACCCACCTGTAGCACGCACTCCAGCAGGTATATCTCTCTGGTCACCTCCAAAACCAATTCTTCCTTTGGCCGCCTCTCCTTCCAGTTCTCTGCTGCCAATGACTGGAACAAACTACAAAAATCTCTGAAACACTTATCTCCCTCACTAGCTTTCAGCACCAGCTGTCAGAGCAGCTCACAGATTACTGCACCTGTAAATAGCCCATCTATAATTTAGCCCAAACAACTACCTCTCCCCCTACTGTATTTATTTATTTTGCTCCTTTACACCCCATTATTTTTATTTCTACTTTACACATTCCACTGCAAATCAACCATTCAAGTGTTTTTACTTGCTATATTGTATTTACTTCGCCACCATGGCCTATTTTTGCCTTTACCTCCCTTATCTCACCTCATTTGCTCACATTGTATATATACTTATTTTTCTACTGTATTATTGACTGTATGTTTGTTTTACTCCATGTGTAACTCTGTGTCGTTGTGTGTAACTCTGTGTCGTTGTATGTGTCGAACTGCTTTGCTTTATCTTGGCCAGGTCGCAATTGTAAATGAGAACTTGTTCTCAACTAGCCTACCTGGTTAAATAAAGGTGAAATAAACAAATAAAATAACAAATTTGGCACGTGACAAAGTCTGATTTGAATATGCATATCATTGCTTCAGGTCCTGAGCTACAGGCAGTTCGATTTGGGTTTGTCATTTTAGGCGGAAATTGAAACAAAGGGTCTGATATTTAAGAGATTTTAAGCGAGCAGTGGGTCAAGAAGCAGTGCAGCTTGGCAGGGTCGTGTTTCGGGGAACGCGTGGCTCTCGACCTTCGTCTCTCCCGAGTCTGTAGGGGAGTTGCAGCGATGGGACAAGACTGTAACTAACAATTGGATATCAAGAAATTGGGGAGAAAATAGGGGTAAAAGTACAAAAACATTTATAAACAAAATAAGTTGGTCTCAGGTTTCATGAGCTGAAATAACAGATCCCGTACGCACATAACGCGTATTTCTATCAAATTTGTTTTCGTCCATAGTGTGAGTATTTCTCCTTTGCCAATATAATCCATCCACCTGACAGGTGTGGCATATCAAGAAGCTGATTAAACGGCATGATCATTACACAGGTGCACCTTGTGCTGTGAACAATAAAAAGACACTTTAAAATGTGCAGTTTTGTCACACAAAACAATGCCACAGACGTCTCAAGTTCAGGGAGTGTGCAATTGGCATGCTGTTTGCAGGAATGTGCACCAGAGCTGTTGCCAGAGAATTTAATGTTATTTCTCTACCATAAGCTGCTTCCAACGTTAATTTAGAAAATGTTGAAGTACGAGCTGTTTGCTGCTGATAAGAGTGCCCAATGGTGGCAGAGGGGTTATGGTATGGGCAGGCATAAGCTACGGATAATGAAAACAATTGCATTTTATCGATGGCAATTTGAATGCACAGAGATGCCTGACGAGATCCTGAGGCCCATTGTCGTGCCATTCATCCGCAGCCATCACCTCATGTTTCTGTACACAATTCCTGGAAGCCTGTATACTGTATACTCAGACATGTCACCCATTGAACATGTTTGGGATGTTCTGTATCATTGTGTACAACAACGTATTCCAGTTGCCACCAACTTCGCACAGGCATTGAAGAGGAGTGGGACACCATTCCACAGGCCACAATCAACAGCCTGATCAACTACATGAAAAGGAAATGTGTCACGCTGCATGAGGCAAATGGTGGTCACCAGATATGGATTGGTTTTCTGATACATGCCCTAACTTTTTTTAAGGTATCTGTGACCAACAAATGCATAACTGTATTCCCAGTTATGTAAAATCCATAGATTAGATCATAATTGACTGATTTCCTTATATGAACAGTAACTCAGTAAAATCTTAGAAATTGTTGTATGTTGCGTTTTTATATTTTTGTTCAGTGTGTGTGTGTAATATATATATATACATATATATATAAACTCAGCAAAAAATAAATGTCCCTTTTTCAGGACCCATCACCGGCAACAATGTTGCCTATGGGCACAAACCCACCATCGCTGGACCAGACAGGACTGGCAAAAAGTGCTCTTCACTGACGAGTTGTGGTTTTGTCTCACCAGGGGTGATTGTCGGATTCACGTTTATCATCGAAGGAATGAGCGTTACATCAAGGCCTGTACTCTGGAGCAGGATTGATTTGGAGGTGGAGGGTCCATCATGGTCTGGGGCGGTGAGCTTGTTGTCATTGCAGGCAGTCTCAACGCTGTGTGTTACAGGGAAGACATCCTCCTCCCTCATGTGGTACTCTTCCTGCAGGCTCATCCTGACATGACCCTCCAGCATGACAATGCCACCAGCCATACTGCTCGTTCTGTGCGTGATTTCCTGTAAGACAGGAATGTCAATGTTCTGCCGTGGCCAGGAAGAGCCCGGATCTCAATCCCATTTAGAACATCTGGGACCTGTTGGATCGGAGGTTGAAGGCTAGGGCCATTCCCGCAGAAATGTCTGGGAACTTACAGGTGCCTTGGTGGAAGAGTGGGATAACATCTCACAGCAAGAACTGGCAAATCTGGTGCAGCCCATGAGGAGGAGATGCACTGCAGTACTTAATGCAGCTGGTGGCCACACCAGATACTGACTGTCACTTTTGATTTTGACACCCTCTCCTTTGTTCAGGGACACATTATTCCATTTCAGTTAGTCAGATGTCTGTGGAACTTGTTCAGTTTATGTCTCAGTTGTTGAATCTTGTTATGGTCATACAAATATTTACACGTTAAGTTTGCTGAAAATAAACGCATGATATATATATATATTATATATACACACACACATTACAAGCTATAGTATACTTTTCCTACACACAGTCCTTAATTAATTTCCAGGATGCCCCCCAGTTCGGAGACTTCACCTTGCAGTGGGCAGAGTATAACTGCAACTCAGGCAGCGCCGTCTAGTTGTTGGAGAGGGGAAGGATGGTCACTGCCATATGTGGCAACTCCAAGCACTGGAGCAACTACACGCTGCACCTGCCCACAGGAAGTGGCATCACAAAACACTGGAGGATGACCTACCTCGTTCGTTCCCCAGTTGGTGTCCTGGTTCTGTGGGTTGAATATGCTCTGGCTCTGCAGCATCTGTCTACAATGCCTCAGAGTCAAACTCAACTCATTCCCCCAGCCATACTTGGCACGGGCCAGGAGTTCAAGGGTTAAAGCTGGTAAAATCTTCGAAATGCACCTCTGTGTGAATAATACTGACTAAAGCTTCTTCACTTTGTCTTTTATAATAGTTTTTCACAGTTCGGGAGCGTTTTCTAAATCAGGTTTTGTAGTTGATTAATTGGTTCTGTGATATTGAGCTCTGAGTTTTTAGCACCCTCAGTGAAGGCAGCTGTTGATGGGGAAACCTTACTGACCAACCAGTTATTGATACACAATGTGTGATCTATACATTTAGCTTCTGAGTGCTATTAGTTTACTCATTTTGATGTACCACTACCACCACCTCTTTACCGAAGTGTTGGTAGGCTGTTTCTTACCAGTTGCTCTATGCATTGGTGGTGGTGATTTGGTTGATTCCATTTTTTGTTTCAAATCAATTAATTGATCATCTTTCGGTGGGTTTATTGGGGTAGTGATACTGTTTTCTGAACCCAAGGTGCTTATTCCCACCTTGTTGGAGTTCTCTCAATTTTGATTGAATTCTATCAGTAGTGATGGGGGGGGGGGGATCGCTAGTTACAGTGGTTTGTCCTTTAAAAGTTGCAGCGTACTGCAGCACAGCTAGCGTGTCCCGCAGAATTGTATGGCACGTTATTTAAGTGCCAACCACTGGTACCATTGATGCTTGTTAGTGTTAGTTTGACCACCAGAGGGCATCTTTGAGAAGCATTGATAGCCTTCAATAGTGGCTGTCCTAGAGAATTTAAAACCTTTTTTTGTAAGAAAATAGTATATGGGACTGATTTTAAGAAATGTTGCTTAATTAATTTGATTAATATTACACAGAGCCCAAACCGGCAGCGCACGTGCGCCATCGTGCATAAATGTATTTTTTTCCCCCCCCCCCCCCACACCAAACGCAATCAAAACAAACTCTGAACCAATGACATTAATTTTGGGACAGGTCGAAAAGCATTAAACATGTATGGCAATTTAGCTAGTTAGCTAGCACCTGCTAGGTAATGTTAATTTGTCCTATTTAGCTAGCTTGCTGTTGCTAGCTAATTTGTCCTGGGATATAAACATTGAGTATTTTACCTGGAATGCACAAGGGCCTCTACTCCGACAATTAATCCACACATAAAACGGCCAACCGAATCGTTTTTAGTCATCTCTCCTCCTTCCATCGTTTAACTTATATGGTGAATGCATCTAAACTTTCATTGTATTACCATGACTACCGGAAAAACAGTTCGTCTTTCATTCACCCATGTGTGTATAACCAATGAGGAGATGGCACGTGGGTACCTGCTTCTATAAACCAATGAGGAAATGGGACAGGCAGGACTTGCAGCGCCATCTGCATCAGAAATAGGAATGAGTTCTATTTTAGCCCTTGGAATCGCAGAGCAGTGTGGGTGCAATAATTGAATAACAAGGATTTCCAATTTTATTTTGCGACACTCGCGCACAGGACGTCCCCGGTCTAGTCAGCATGTTATGGTGTATCTTTTCCAAGAAAAAATTAAAATCCTCTAGGTTTCTGTTAGGATGGAACGGAAAATATGGCGCTGTACAACGTGGTGGTCAGGAGTAGGCTACAATACTTGGCTATTTAGCTAAAGAATCTCCAGGGTCAAAATAAAAATCTCATTGATTTATCAAGACCAGTCCCCATGCTTGTCTCAGAGCTGCACAAAACGGTTCTAAAATTGTTGTAGGCTGTTGGTTCAAATCCTATTGCTTCTAACTTCAATATACTCTTTAAATAAATAAGATCTACACCACTTTTAACAGCGTATTACTCAACACTAGTGAGACTCATGTCACCTAGGGTAGGCCTACAGTATATCAAAAAATATGACGTGAATCTCTGCCAATAATTACAAATAGAGGACTGGAGGATATTTCTGTAATTCAGGAATATTTATTCCCATAGTAATTTGTTATGGATCCATAACTAAATAAACATTGGCATTTTGAAAGCGTATTTTTATTATTTTATTAACGAAAGCATAAAGATGCCATTCTTAGATGCCATTCTTGTTTTAGTTTGAATGTGCATACTGGCACTAAGAACAGCGGGAACATATCCCTTCCCTTCCTCCTCCTCCCTTCCCCATGGGCTAGAGTCCATCTTCTGTGCGTGGCTCTGAGGCCCATCCCGTGCCCCCTGCCCTCGCGCCTTGAACCGCTTTCAGTGGATACAGCTGGAGAACTGCAAGGCAATCCCATTGTACGCCACTTGGGAGCCATGACCAATATATATTGCCCTGCCTTTAACAGAGTTAATAATATATCTGAGAATATCCAAGGGGCTTTTATATCACTCTAAATTAATAATAATAATCGCTTTGTTAAAAAATAACTATATTTTAAAGATTATTTTGTTTTCAAATCATGTAAAATGAGAGAAAAAGGCCATTTTTGATCATGGGGTGAGACATTGTTACTAATTTGTAAATAAAGCCAGATTGTTATTTAGAATGATTTATTTCTGTTTTTAGAGGGAGAGAAACCAGAAACCTACAGTCATCTCATGGGTTTCCCAGTCGAGACTGGCATGGGTATTGAACCAGCATCTGTAGCAACACAGCTTGCTATGCAGTGTCTTAGACCTTCCGACACTCAGGTGCTGTACAACGTGACCGGTCGAGAGTGGGCTACACTACTACAGTAAGAGCAAAATAAAATAAGAAATACCTTAGTGTAACAACAGTTTTAGTAAGTAATACTGAAGTCGTGCACAATTATCAGTTTCTATTTAGGTTTATGTCGCTCATTCATTGTCATTTAGAGACACAGTAGGACCCAAAAGCATAATCAGTGCTCTAACTCCCACTTGCGCTGGTCTGGAGCAATGACGTGGTGACGCAGGGTACCGTACTAAACCACAAACTACCTACATTTACATTTACATTTAAGTCATTTAGCAGACGCTCTTATCCAGAGCGACTTACAAATTGGTGCATTCACCTTATGACATCCAGTGGAACAACCACTTTACAATAGTGCATCTAAATATTTTAAGGGGGGGTGAGAAGGATTACTTTATCCTATCCTAGGTATTCCTTAAAGAGGTGGGGTTTCAGGTGTCTCCGGAAGGTGGTGATTGACTCCGCTGTCCTGGCGTCGTGAGGGAGTTTGTTCCACCATTGGGGAGCCAGAGCAGCGAACAGTTTTGACTGAGCTGAGCGGGAACTGTACTTCCTCAGTGGTAGGGAGCGAGCAGGCCAGAGGTGGATGAACGCAGTGCCCTTATTTGGGTGTAGGGCCTGATCAGAGCCTGGAGGTACTGAGGTGCCGTTCCCCTCACAGCTCCGTAGGCAAGCACCATGGTCTTGTAGCGGATCGAGCTTCAACTGGAAGCCAGTGGAGAGAGCGGAGGAGCGGGGTGACGTGAGAGAACTTGGGAAGGTTGAACACTAGACGGGCTGCGGCATTCTGGATGAGTTGTAGGGGTTTAATGGCACAGGCAGGGAGCCCAGCCAACAGCGAGTTGCAGTAATCCAGACGGGAGATGACAAGTGCCTGGATTAGGACCTGCGCCGCTTCCTGTGTGAGGCAGGGTCGTACTCTGCGGATGTTGTAGAGCATGAACCTACAGGAACGGGCCACCGCCTTGATGTTAGTTGAGAACGACAGTTTGTTGTCCAGGATCACGCCAAGGTTCTTAGCGCTCTGGGAGGAGGACACAATGGAGTTGTCAACCGTGATGGCGAGATCATGGAGCGGGCAGTCCTTCCCGGGAGGAAGAGCAGCTCCGTCTTGCCGAAGTTCAGCTTGAGGTGGTGATCCGTCATCCACACTGATATGTCTGCCAGACATGCAGAGATGCGATTCGCCACCTGGTCATCAGAAGGGGAAAGGAGAAGATTAATTGTGTGTCGTCTGCATAGCAATGATAGGAGAGACCATGTGAGGTTATGACAGAGCCAAGTGACTTGGTGTATAGCGAGAATAGGAGAGGGCCTAGAACAGAGCCCTGGGGACACCAGTGGTGAGAGCGCGTGGTGAGGAGACAGATTCTCGCCACGCCACCTGGTAGGAGCGACCTGTCAGGTAGGACGCAATCCAGCGTGGGCCGCGCCGGAGATGCCCAACTCGGAGAGGGTGGAGAGGAGGATCTGATGGTTCACAGTATCGAAGGCAGCCGATAGGTCTAGAAGGATGAGAGCAGAGGAGAGAGAGTTAGCTTTAGCGGTGCGGAGCGCCTCCGTGATACAGAGAAGAGCAGTCTCAGTTGAATGACTAGTCTTGAAACCTGACTGATTTGGATCAAGAAGGTCATTCTGAGAGAGATAGCGGGAGAGCTGACCAAGGACGGCACGTTCAAGAGTTTTGGAGAGAAAAGAAAGAAGGGATACTGGTCTGTAGTTGTTGACATCGGAGGGATCGAGTGTAGGTTTTTCAGAAGGGGTGCAACTCTCGCTCTCTTGAAGACGGAAGGGACGTAGCCAGCGGTCAGGGATAAGTTGATGAGCGAGGTGAGGTAAGGAGAAGGTCTCCGGAAATGGTCTGGAGAAGAGAGGAGGGGATAGGGTCGAGCGGGCAGGTTGTTGGGCGGCCGGCCGTCAAGACGCGAGATTTCATCTGGAGAGAGAGGGGAGAAAGAGGTCAGAGCACAGGGTAGGGCAGTGTGAGCAGAACCAGCGGTGTTGTTTGACTTAGCAAACGAGGATCGGATGTCGTCGATCTTCTTTTCAAAATGGTTGACGAAGTCATCTGCAGAGAGGAGGAGGGGGGGAGGAGGATTCAGGAGGGAGGAGAATGTGGCAAAGAGCTTCCTAGGGTTAGAGGCAGATGCTTGGAATTTAGAGTGGTAGAAAGTGGCTTTAGCAGCAGAGACAGAGGAGGAAAATGTAGAGAGGAGGGAGTGAAAGGATGCCAGGTCCGCAGGGAGGCGAGTTTTCCTCCATTTCCGCTCGGCCTTCCGGAGCGTACCTACCTCTGAGTACCGCAGCATAATCACACAACTTTTAGTGGAGCAACCACTGTACATATCGCAATATTTTTGGACAATAATATATTGATATTTGACTCAAAGTATCGGTTTGTAAAAAATAATGTCTGCTGTACCTGCGCCAGAACTCCAGAATTTTTCATCCAAGGCTTGTTCTCCATTTTCTTTTAAAATTGTGAGCCAACATGTTTTCAGCACTTATTTCCCAGACTGATCAAAACACTTCTCATGCTCTCTAGTCTCTCTGCAGCAGACGTATTGTGAGCAATATGTTTGGAACATCAAATCGCAGTATCGAATCGCTAGATAGATATAGATATTCTATCGCTACCTATGTATCGTTATAATTGCATCATGAGGAAGCTCCCTAGCTATTTCCAGACCCATTTATCCGTATTTGAAGCCGATACTTTTCCCTTACCACTGTTGATGGAAGTGGTATCGTACTGTCACTCTCCGACATTGGATTCTCATGCACCAAAGCGGTTACACTGATTGCACCATTCAGACATTTTAAATTGTGCTTTTGTATTATGACCAATACATGCATACATCCAGCTCTGTGAAACGGATCATATTTTTCACAGGTGGCCTTTGTCCCACTCCCAAAATGTATCTCAGTTTACTAAGATATTGTATTTGTAGCTATTTTGTTTATTTCCAAGTGTGTGGAATGTTTTTGATTTATAATTCGATAACTTCATTTTATTCCGATCCAAGTGTTTCCATTTGTATATGTAGCTTTTAATGCACTATTTTATATCAAAGCCTTGAAAAGTGACATTGCTGTGCCACCGCTGCTATTCATCACGTTTGTATGATTTCTGTTTTTGAAGAGTATAATTACTGCAGGGACTCTATTTGTTGTTACTGTACCTATACTGATTGCAATACCTGGAGGAATGGAGTGAGGAATATGGAGCCAATTTATGTGATCTTGCGTTTGTGTGTTTTTGTTTGGAGGTTTCTCATATCATTACAGGGACTTTGATGTGCTTGATCTTAACTGTTTGTATATGGAAATGGAAATATTTTCATCTAAAGCGTTGACTGAAGTCTCAATGCAATAAAAATAAAGATTTCACTGTCTTTTTAATGATATTGATTGATA
>NW_025752865.1:0-11733 GCF_021184085.1 Oncorhynchus gorbuscha
CTCCTGCATTTGGCCACAGAAGTTCTCATCAACGTCACATCTTATATCTTCTCTGGCGTGCATCTTGAAAAGTATCTTCTGGAATGTCTAATCCAACCTGTCAGTCTTCAGAAGTGTCTCATTCATGGCATCCAGCAAGGTGTCTGGTCATGTGGATGGTGGTCATAAACCTTCCTCCTCCACGCTGAGAAAAACTCCTCTATGGGGGTTTAGGAAGGGAGTATGGAGGCAGGAATAGTACTGACATCCTGGGATGAGCAGCAAACAGTCTGACTGCAGCAGAGTGGTGGAAAGCCACATTATCACACAACAATGACGGTAGGGGAGTTTCTGGCCCCTCTCTCCTCCGCTGGCACAAGTTGATTATGCAGGTCATCAGAAAATAAATGGCCTCTCTGTATTGTAGGGGCCAATGAGAGGTTTGTGTAACAGCAAACCATCACAGGACAGTGCTGCACACATTGTGATGTTAGCTCTTCTCTGGCCTGGGACATCCGGTTACTCTCTGTCCAATCACATTTCTTCCCCTGTGGCATGTTTTTGCCAGGTTGAATCCAGCTTCATCCACAAAGATGAATGTATGTGCAGTTTGCCTGGCTTCCATCTCCATTACTCTAAGATCCAGTAAATCCAGTTTTACAGTACTTTACATTATAAGTAGCTGTGTATGTACCCTGTTTGGTTATTGAACAGACATCTTACCTGGACATGTTGATACCGGAGTTCTTTCACACATTCACTGTTTCTCTCAAAGGGTACAACTGCTTCATCCGTATTTAATGTTTCTCTGGGACTTTGGCAATTGTTGTTGTGCTGACCGTATTCACATTCCCAAAAGTGATATTGTCTGCCAGCAGTCTGTCCCGAACTTCCCGCAGTTTTATTGCATTGACAACCATGGCAATTTCCTGCGCAGCTGATAATATTCTAACCCTTGGATCCTACTGAAAAACACAAAACAATCAATATATTTCAAAATGTCAGTACATGTAAAAATGTGAACATACTGTATTGTACTGTAATATGTAGTTCAATTATCATTGAAGGATGCACACCTGTTGTTTTTCCTGAAATGTGTACTATTGATGCAACTGTTGAACGCTACAGATTTGTTGCACCCTTAAACCGGCCTCTCTCAAGAGAGACCTGGTTTACAACATGGTCAATAATTGTGGCCCTTATCTCATCAGAGACCCCAGCTCTTGGTCTTCCTCTCCTCTGTCCTCCACGCTGTCTCCCTCTCCCTGCCACTCTTCTTTCCCCACCAACCTGTCTCCCTCTCCCTGCCACTCTTCTTTCCCCACCAACCTGTCTCCCTCTTCCTGCCACTCTTCTTTCCCCACCAACCTGTCTCCCTCTCCCTGCCACTCTTCTTTCCCCACCAACCTGTCTCCCTCTCCCTGCCACTCTTCTATCCCCACCAACCTGTCTCCCTCTCCCTGCCACCCTTCTTTCCCCACCAACTGTCTCCCTCTCCCTGCCACTCTTCTTTCCCCACCAACCTGTCTCCCTCTCCCGCCACTCTTCTTTCCCCCCAACCTGTCTCCCTCTTCCTGCCACTCTTCTTTCCCCACCAACCTGTCTCCCTCTCCCGCCACTCTCTTCTCTCCCCACCAACCTGTCTCCCTCTCCTGCCACTCTTCTATCCCCACCAACCTGTCCCCTCTCCCTGCCACTCTTCTCTCCCCACCAACCTGTCTCCCTCTCCCTGCCACTCTTCTATCCCCACCAACCTGTCTCCCTCTCCCTGCCACTCTTCTATTCTTCTCCCTCTCCCTGCCACTCTCTTCTTTCCCCACCAACCTGTCTCCCTCTCCCTGCCACTCTTCTTTCCCCACCAACTGTGTCTCCCTCTCCTGCCACTCTTCTATCCCCCACCAACCTGTCTCCCTCTCCCTCCTCTTCTTTCCCCACCAACCTGTCTCCCTCTCCCTGCCCTCTTCTTTCCCCACCAACCTGTCTCCCTCTCCCTGCCCTCTTCTTTCCCCACCAACCTGTCTCCCTCTCCCTGCCACTCTTCTTTCCCCACCAACCTGTCTCCCTCTCCCCGCCACTCTTCTTTCCCCACCAACCTGTCTCCCTCTCCCTGCAACTCTTTTTTCCCCACCAACCTGTCTTCCTTGATCCATGTTTCCAAACTAAATAATTTCGAAGCAGTCCTCTTTGTCTGTTTGGTGACCAGACTAAACAGGACACTTGGGTAGACTTTCAAGCTGAAATTGCAATCAGCAGTGTTGGAATGATTAAATATTCTGCTCAGATTATCTATATTTTTCAATCTGGTTACTGCAGAAATGCCGACATTTGCCATCATTATGTTTTGAATGTGTTTTTAACAGTTTTGGAAACAGTGTGTTTGCATTTGAAAACGTGCTGCAGATATATGGTTTTGCAGGTGGTGGGTATGAATGAGAAAAGAGTTCATGGATTTCAGAGAATGTGGTCATTGAATGTATTTTGTGTGTAAGCAATAAAAAAGGATTCATAGTTTGGTCCATATATACTTCTGTTTCGCTGACTGTGTACAGAGTTTTGACAATGTGACTTCAGTCTTTGTTACGTTCTGACCTTAGTTCTTTTGTTATGTCTTTGTTTAGTATGGTCAGGGCATGAGTTGGGTGGGTTGTCTATGTTCCTTTTTCTATGATTTGGGATTTCTGTGTTTGGCCTGGTATGGTTCTCAATCAGAGGCAGCTGTCAATCGTTGTCCCTGATTGAGAACCATACTTAGGTACCTGGTTTCACTTTTGAGTTGTGGATGTTTATGTGTTTGTGCCACGGGACTGTTTCGTTTGTATTGTTCTTTCACTTTGTTATTTTGTATTTTGTAGTGTTCAGTTATACATATTAAAATGGACACTTACCCGCTGCAAATTGGTCCGATATCTCTTACTCCTCGTCAGAAGAGGACGAGCCTTACAGTCTTGACCAATGCATGCTAGCAATTTTTTAAATTTAAATAATACTACACATAAATGATTCAGCCCTGAAGAGAGGAGATATCAATAGACATTTCTAAGGAAAACATTGAACCATGATCATGGAACTAAGGGGACAGAGAAAATACAATGAAGAACTATGACAGATACACTACATGACCAAATGTATTTGGACACCTGGTCGTCGAACATCTCGTTCCAAAATCATGGGCATTATTATGGGTTGTCCACAGAAGATGTTGGAAAATTGCTTCAGGGACTTGCTTCCATTCAGACACAAGAGCATTCATGAAGTCGGTCACTGATGTTGGGCGATTAAGCCTGGCTCGCAGACGAGCGTCCCAATTCATCCCAAAGATGTTCAATAGGGTTAAGGTCAAAGCTCTGCAGGCCAGTCAAGTTCTTCCAAATCAAATCAAATCAAAAATCAAATCAATTTTATTTGTCACATACACATGGTTAGCAGATGTTAATGCGAGTGTAGCGAAATGCTTGTGCTTCTAGTTCCGACAATGCAGTGATAACCAACAAGTAATCTAACTAACAATTCCAAAACTACTGTCTTATACACAGTGTAAGGGGATAAAGTATATGTACATAAGGATATATGAATGAGTGATGGTACAGAGCAGCATACAGTAGATGGTATCAGTACAGTATATACATATGAGCTGAGTATGTAGACAAAGTAAACAAAGTGACATAGTTAAAGTGGCTAGTGATACATGTATTACATAAGGATGCAGTCGATGATGTAGAGTACAGTATATACGTATGCATATGAGATGAATAATGTAAGGTAAGTAACATTATATAAGGTAGCATTGTTTAAAGTGGCTAGTGTTATATTTACATCATTTCCCATCAATTCCCATTATTAAAGTGGCTGGAGTTGGGTCAGTGTCAATGACAGTGTGTTGGCAGCAGCCACTCAATGTTAGTGGTGGCTGTTTAATAGTCTGATGGCCTTGAGATAGAAGTTGTTTTTCAGTCTCTCGGTCCCAGCTTTGATGCACCTGTACTGACCTCGCCTTCTGGATGATAGCGGGGTGAACAGGCAGTGGTTGGGTGGTTGATGTCCTTGATCTTGACAAACCATTTCTGTATGGACATCGCTTTGTTTGCATTCTCCTGGTGTCCGCCAAACCATGATTTGTCCGTGGGACTGCCAGATGGTGAAGGGTTGTTCATCACTCCAGAGAAAGCATTTCCACTGCTGCAGGGACCAATGTTGGGAAGCTTTGCACCACTCCAGCTGATGCTTGGCATTGCACATCGTGATCTTAGGCTGCTCGGCCATGGAAACATATGAAGCTACTGACGAACAGTTATTGTGCTGACGTTGCTTCCAGAGGCAGTTAGGAACTCGGTAGTGAGTGTTGCAATTGAAGACAGCCTATTTTTACGCTCTACATGCTTCAGCACTCGGCGGTCTCATTCTGTGAGCTTATGTGGCCTACCACTTTGTTGCTGAGCCGTTGTTGTTCCACTTCACAATAACATCACTTACAGTTGCCCCGGGGCATCTCTAGCAGATCATAGAATTTGACGAACTGACTTAGAAAGGTGGCATCCTGTGACGGTGCCACGTTGAAAGTTACTAAATGGCAAGGCCATTCTACTACCAATGTTTGTCTACAGAGATTTACTCTGTTCCATCTGACTGTGCAATCCACTGTCTCATCAGCCCATCTCCAGTATAAAAATGTCTTTTAGACAAATATTTAGTTTTCAACAGAAGAGATTTCTATAAACCTTACTGTCTGTCTCTCCGACATTTGAAAAATTATTTCAATATTCCAATTAGACTAATATTGACAGAGATCTCGACAGTGGGGCCTCAGCTAGGAAGGCTAGCAGCGTGTTAATGTGATACAGTAGTATCTGCTATGTAAAAGTGGTGTGTAGTACAGGTAATGGCAGCATGTGGGGTGATACAGTATGTGCTATGTAACAGTTTGATACAGTATGTGCTATGAGTTGGGGTACAGTATGTGCTATGTAACAGTTGGGGTGATGGTATGTGATACAGTATGTAACAGTTGGGGTGATGCAGTATGTGCTATGTAACATGATGCAGTATGTGCTATGTAACAGTTGGGGTGATGCAGTATGTGCTATGTAACAGTTGGGGTGATGCAGTATGTGCTATGTAACAGTTGGGGTGATGCAGTATGTGCTATGTAACAGTTGGGGTGATGCAGTATGTGCTATGTAACAGTTGGGGTGATGCAGTATGTGCTATGTAACAGTTGGGGTGATACAGTATGTGCTATGTAACAGTTGGGGTGATGCAGTATGTGCTATGTAACAGTTGGGGTGATGCAGTATGTGCTATGTAACAGTTGGGGTGATACAGTATGTGCTATGTAACAGTTGGGGTGATGCAGTATGTGCTATGTAACAGTTGGGGTGATGCAGTATGTGCTATGTAACAACAGTTGGCTATGGTGATACAGTATGTGCTATGTAACAGTTGGGGTGATACAGTATGTGCTATGTAACAGTTGGGGTGATACAGTATGTGCTATGTAACAGTTGGGGTGATACAGTATGTGCTATGTAACAGTTGGGGTGATACAGTATGTGCTATGTAACAGTTGAGGGTGATACAGTATGTGCTATGTAACAGTTGGGGTGATGCAGTATGTGCTATGTAACAGTTGGGGTGATGCAGTATGTGCTATGTAACAGTTGGGGTGATGCAGTATGTGCTATGTAACAGTTGGGGTGATGCAGTATGTGCTATGTAACAGTTGGGGTGATGCAGTATGTGCTATGTAACAGTTGGGGTGATGCAGTATGTGCTATGTAACAGTTGGGGTGATGCAGTATGTGCTAGTTGTGAACAGTTGTGCTATGTAACAGTTGATGCAGTATGTGCTATGTAACAGTTGTGGGTGATACAGTATGTGCTATGTAACAGTTGGGGTGATGCAGTATGTGCTATGTAACAGTTGGGGTGATGCAGTATGTGCTATGTAACAGTTGGGGTGATGCAGTATGTGCTATGTAACAGTTAACAGTTGGGGTGATGCAGTATGTGCTATGTAACAGTTTGATGGGGTGATGTAACGGTTTGGGTGATGCAGTATGTGCTATGTAACAGTTGGGGTGATGCAGTATGTGCTATGTAACAGTTGGGGTGATACAGTATGTGCTATGTAACAGTTGGGGTGATGCAGTATGTGCTATGTAACAGTTGGGGTGATGCAGTATGTGCTATGTAACAGTTGGGGTGATGCAGTATGTGCTATGTAACAGTTGGGGTGATGCAGTATGTGCTATGTAACAGTTGGGGTGATGCAGTATGTGCTATGTAACAGTTGGGTGATACAGTATGTGCTATGTAACAGTTGGGGTGATGCAGTATGTGTGCAGTTGGGGTGAACAGTATGTGCTATGTAACAGTTGGGGTGATGCAGTATGTGCTATGTAACAGTTGGGGTGATGCAGTATGTGCTATGTAACAGTTGGGGTGATGCAGTATGTGCTATGTAACAGTTGGGGTGATGCAGTATGTGCTATGTAACAGTTGAGGGTGATACAGTATGTGCTATGTAACAGTTGGGGTGATGCAGTATGTGCTATGTAACAGTTGGGGTGATGCAGTATGTGCTATGTAACAGTTGAGGTGATACAGTATGTGCTATGTAACAGTTGGGGTGATGCAGTATGTGCTATGTAACAGTTGGGGTGATGCAGTATGTGCAGTATGTGTAACAGTTGGGGTGATACAGTATGTGCTATGTAACAGTTGGGGTGATGCAGTATGTGCTATGTAACAGTTGGGGTGATGCAGTATGTGCTATGTAACAGTTGGGGTGATGCAGTATGTGCTATGTAACAGTTGGGGTGATACAGTATGTGCTATGTAACAGTTGGGGTGATACAGTATGTGCTATGTAACAGTTGGGGTGATGCAGTATGTGCTATGTAACAGTTGGGGTGATACAGTATGTGCTATGTAACAGTTGGGGTGATGCAGTATGTGCTATGTAACAGTTGGGGTGATGCAGTATGTGCTATGTAACAGTTGGGGTGATGCAGTATGTGCTATGTAACAGTTGAGGTGATGCAGTATGTGCTATGTAACAGTTGGGGTGATGCAGTATGTGCTATGTAACAGTTGGGGTGATGCAGTATGTGCTATGTAACAGTTGGGGTGATGACAGTATGTGCTATGTAACAGTTGGGGTGATACAGTATGTGCTATGTAACAGTTGGGGTGATGCAGTATGTGCTATGTAACAGTTGGGGTGATGCAGTATGTGCTATGTAACAGTTGGGGTGATAGTATGTGCTATGTAACAGTTGGGGTGATACAGTATGTGCTATGTAACAGTTGGGGTGATGCAGTATGTGCTATGTAACAGTTGGGGTGATGCAGTATGTGCTATGTAACAGTTGGGGTGATGCAGTATGTGCTATGTAACAGTTGGGGTGATGCAGTATGTGCTATGTAACAGTTGGGGTGATGCAGTATGTGCTATGTAACAGTTGGGGTGATGCAGTATGTGCTATGTAACAGTTGGGGTGATGCAGTATGTGCTATGTAACAGTTGGGGTGATGCAGTATGTGCTATGTAACAGTTGGGGTGATACAGTATGTGCTATGTAACAGTTGGGGTGATACAGTATGTGCTATGTAACAGTTGGGGTGATGCAGTATGTGCTATGTAACAGTTGGGGTGATGCAGTATGTGCTATGTAACAGTTGGGGTGATAGAGTATGTGCTATGTAACAGTTGGGGTGATGCAGTATGTGCTATGTAACAGTTGGGGTGATGCAGTATGTGCTATGTAACAGTTGGGGTGATGCAGTATGTGCTATGTAACAGTTGGGGTGATGCAGTATGTGCTATGTAACAGTTGGGGTGATGCAGTATGTGCTATGTAACAGTTGGGGTGATGCAGTATGTGCTATGTAACAGTTGGGGTGATACAGTATGTGCTATGTAACAGTTGGGGTGATGCAGTATGTGCTATGTAACAGTTGGGGTGATGCAGTATGTGCTATGTAACAGTTGGGGTGATGCAGTATGTGCTATGTAACAGTTGGGGTGATGCAGTATGTGCTATGTAACAGTTGGGGTGATGCAGTATGTGCTATGTAACAGTTGGGGTGATGCAGTATGTGCTATGTAACAGTTGGGGTGATACAGTATGTGCTATGTAACAGTTGGGGTGATACAGTATGTGCTATGTAACAGTTGGGGTGATACAGTATGTGCTATGTAACAGTTGGGGTGATGCAGTATGTGCTATGTAACAGTTGGGGTGATACAGTATGTGCTATGTAGTTGGGGTGACAGTATGTGCTATGTAACAGGTGATGCAGTATGTGCTATGTAACAGTTGGGGTGATACAGTATGTGCTATGTAACAGTTGGGGTGATGCAGTATGTGCTATGTAACAGTTGGGGTGATGCAGTATGTGCTATGTAACAGTTGGGGTGATACAGTATGTGCTATGTAACAGTTGGGGTGATACAGTATGTGCTATGTAACAGTTGGGGTGATACAGTATGTGCTATGTAACAGTTGGGGTGATGCAGTATGTGCTATGTAACAGTTGAGGTGATACAGTATGTGCTATGTAACAGTTGGGGTGATGCAGTATGTGCTATGTAACAGTTGGGGTGATGCAGTATGTGCTATGTAACAGTTGGGGTGATGTATGTGCTATGTAACAGTTGGGGTGATACAGTATGTGCTATGTAACAGTTGGGGTGATACAGTATGTGCTATGTAACATGATACAGTATGTGCTATGTAACAGTTGGGGTGATGCAGTATGTGCTATGTAACAGTTGGGGTGATGCAGTATGTGCTATGTAACAGTTGGGGTGATGCAGTATGTGCTATGTAACAGTATGTGCTATGTAACAGTTGATGCAGTATGTGCTATGTAACAGTTGGGGGTGATGCAGTATGTGCTATGTAACAGTTGGGGTGATACAGTATGTGCTATGTAACAGTTGATGCAGTATGTGATACAGTTGTGCTATGTAACAGTTGAGGTGATGCAGTATGTGCTATGTAACAGGATGATACAGTATGTGCTATGTAACAGTTGGGGTGATGCAGTATGTGCTATGTAACAGTTGGGGTGATGCAGTATGTGCTATGTAACAGTTGGGGTGATGCAGTATGTGCTATGTAACAGTTGGGGTGATGCAGTATGTGCTATGTAACAGTTGGGGTGATGCAGTATGTGCTATGTAACAGTTGGGGTGATGCAGTATGTGCTATGTAACAGTTGGGGTGATGCAGTATGTGCTATGTAACAGTTGGGGTGATGCAGTATGTGATACAGTATGTGTAACAGTTGGGGTGATGCAGTATGTGCTATGTAACAGTTGGGGTGATACAGTATGTGCTATGTAACAGTTGGGGTGATGCAGTATGTGCTATGTAACAGTTGGGGTGATGCAGTATGTGCTATGTAACAGTTGGGGTGATGCAGTATGTGCTATGTAGTTGGGGTGATGCAGTATGTGTGGGTGGGGTGATGCAGTATGTGCTATGTAACAGTTGGGGTGATACAGTATGTGCTATGTAACAGTTGGGGTGATACAGTATGTGCTATGTAACAGTTGGGGTGATGCAGTATGTGCTATGTAACAGTTGGGGTGATACAGTATGTGCTATGTAACAGTTGGGGTGATGCAGTATGTGCTATGTAACAGTTGGGGTGATACAGTATGTGCTATGTAACAGTTGGGGTGATGCAGTATGTGCTATGTAACAGTTGGGGTGATGCAGTATGTGCTATGTAACAGTTGGGGTGATGCAGTATGTGCTATGTAACAGTTGGGGTGATACAGTATGTGCTATGTAACAGTTGGGGTGATACAGTATGTGCTATGTAACAGTTGGGGTGATACAGTATGTGCTATGTAACAGTTGGGGTGATACAGTATGTGCTATGTAACAGTTGGGGTGATACAGTATGTGCTATGTAACAGTTGGGGTGATGCAGTATGTGCTATGTAACAGTTGGGGTGATGCAGTATGTGCTATGTAACAGTTGGGGTGATGCAGTATGTGCTATGTAACAGTTGGGGTGATGAGTATGTGCTATGTAACAGTTGGGGTGATGCAGTATGTGATGCAGTATGTGCTATGTAACAGTTGGGGTGATGCAGTATGTGCTATGTAACAGTTGGGGTGATGCAGTATGTGCTATGTAACAGTTGGGGTGATGCAGTATGTGCTATGTAACAGTTGGGGTGATGCAGTATGTGCTATGTAACAGTTGGGGTGATGCAGTATGTGCTATGTAACAGTTGGGGTGATGCAGTATGTGCTATGTAACAGTTGGGGTGATGCAGTATGTGCTATGTAACAGTTGGGGTGATGCTATGTAACAGTTGGGGTGATGCAGTATGTGCTATGTAACAGTTGGGGTGATGCAGTATGTGCTATGTAACAGTTGGGGTGATGCAGTATGTGCTATGTAACAGTTGGGGTGATGCAGTATGTGCTATGTAACAGTTGGGGTGATGCAGTATGTGCTATGTAACAGTTGGGGTGATGCAGTATGTGCTATGTAACAGTTGGGGTGATACAGTATGTGCTATGTAACAGTTGGGATGATACAGTATGTGCTATGTAACAGTTGGGGTGATGCAGTATGTGCTATGTAACAGTTGGGGTGATGCAGTATGTGCTATGTAACAGTTGGGGTGATACAGTATGTGCTATGTAACAGTTGGGGTGATGCAGTATGTGCTATGTAACAGTTGGGGTGATACAGTATGTGCTATGTAACAGTTGGGGTGATGCAGTATGTGCTATGTAACAGTTGGGGTGATGCAGTATGTGCTATGTAACAGTTGGGGTGATACAGTATGTGCTATGTAACAGTTGGGGTGATGCAGTATGTGCTATGTAACAGTTGGGGTGATACAGTATGTGTGCTATGTAACAGTTGGGGTGATACAGTATGTGCTATGTAACAGTTGGGGTGATACAGTATGTGCTATGTAACAGTTGGGGTGATGCAGTATGTGCTATGTAACAGTTGGGGTGATGCAGTATGTGCTATGTAACAGTTGGGGTGATGCAGTATGTGCTATGTAACAGTTGGGGTGATGCAGTATGTGCTATGTAACAGTTGGGGTGATGCAGTATGTGCTATGTAACAGTTGGGGTGATGCAGTATGTGCTATTTAACAGTTGGGGTGATGCAGTATGTGCTATGTAACAGTTGGGGTGATGCAGTATGTGCTATGTAACAGTTGGGGTGATACAGTATGTGCTATGTATGTGCTATGTAACAGTTGGGGTGATACAGTATGTGCTATGTAACAGTTGGGGTGACAGTATGTGCTATGTAACAGTTGGGGTGATACAGTATGTGCTATGTAACAGTTGGGGTGATACAGTATGTGCTATGTAACAGTTGGGGTGATACTAGTAGTTGGGGTGATGCTATGTAACAGTTGGGGTGATACAGTATGTGCTATGTAACAGTTGGGGTGATGCAGTATGTGCTATGTAACAGTTGGGGGTGATGCAGTATGTGCTATGTAACAGTTGGGGGATACAGTATGCTAGTATGTGCTATGTAACAGTTGGGGTGATGCAGTATGTGCTATGTAACAGTTGGGGTGATACAGTATGTGCTATGTAACAGTTGGGGTGATGCAGTATGTGCTATGTAACAGTTGGGGTGATGCAGTATGTGCTATGTAACAGTTGGGGTGATGCAGTATGTGCTATGTAACAGTTGTGGGTGATGCAGTATGTGCTATGTAACAGTTGGGGTGATGCAGTATGTGCTATG
>NW_025752866.1:0-11729 GCF_021184085.1 Oncorhynchus gorbuscha
TTTGAGGGGTGAGATGTGGGTGGTGATTAAGGGGAACACTACAGATGAGATGCATTGTGGGGTTTCAGGGGTTTGAGGGGTGAGATGAGGGTGGTGATTAAGGGGAACACTACAGATGAGATGCATTGTGGGGTTTCAGGGGTTTGAGGGGTGAGATGAGGGTGGTGATTAAGGGGAACACTACAGATGTTATGCATTGTGGGGTTTCAGGGGTTTGAGGGGTGAGATGTGGGTTGTGATTAAGGGGAACACTACAGATGAGATGCATTGTGGGGTTTCAGGGGTTTGAGGGGTGAGATGTGGGTGGTGATTAAGGGGAACACTACAGATGAGATGCATTGTGGGGTTTCAGGTGTTTGAGGGGTGAGATGTGGGTGGTGATTAAGGGGAACACTACAGATGAGATGCATTGTGGGGTTTCAGGGGTTTGAGGGGTGAGATGTGGGTGGTGATTAAGGGGAACACTACAGATGAGATGCATTGTGGGGTTTCAGGGGTTTGAGGGGTGAGATGTGGTTGGTGATTAAGGGGAACACTACAGATGAGATGCATTGTGGGGTTTCAGGGGTTTGAGGGGTGAGATGTGGGTGGTGATTAAGGGGAACACTACAGATGAGATGCATTGTGGGGTTTGAGGGGTTTGAGGGGTGAGATGTGGGTGGTGATTAAGGGGAACACTACAGATGAGATGCATTGTGGGGTTTCAGGTGTTTGAGGGGTGAGATGTGGGTGGTGATTAAGGGGAACACTACAGATGAGCTGAATTGTGGGGTTTCAGGGTTTTGAGGGGTGAGATGTGGGTGGTGATTAAGGGGAACACTACAGATGAGATGCATTGTGGGGTTTCAGGGGTTTGAGGGGTGACATGTGGGTGGTGATTAAGGGGAACACTACAGATGAGATGCATTGTGGGGTTTCAGGGGTTTGAGGGGTGAGATGTGGGTTGTGATTAAGGGGAACACTACAGATGAGATGCATTGTGGGGTTTCAGGGGTTTGAGGGGTGAGATGTGGGTGGGGGATAAGGTGAACACTAATATAGGATAAGTTGTGTCGGAGGGGTGAGATGTGGGTGGGGATAAGGGGAACACGACAGATGAGATGCAATTGTGGGGTTTGAGGGTTTGAGGACTGAGATGTGGGTGGGGGATAATGAACACTCACAGATGATGCATTGTGGGGATCTCAGGGGTTTGAGGGGTGAGATGTGTGGTGGATAAGGGGAACACTACAGATGAGATGCATCAGGTTTCAGGGTTTGAGGGGTGAGATGTGGTTGGCGATTAAGGGAACACTACAGATGAGATGCATTGTGGGTTTCAGGGTTTGAGGGGTGAGATGAGGGTGGTGATTAAGGGGAATGACTACAGATGAGATGCATTGTGGGGTTTCAGGGTTTTGAGGGGGATGTGGGTGGGGGATAAGGTGAACACTACAGATGAGATGCATTGTGGGGTTTCAGGGGTTTGAGGGGTGAGATGTGGGTGGGTGATTAAGGGGAACACGACAGATGTTATGCATTGTGGGTTTCAGGGGTTTGAGGGTGAGATGTGGGTGGTGATAAGGGAACATACAGATAGGCATTGTGGGGTTTCAGGGGTTTGAGGGTGAGATGTGGGTGGTGATTAAGGGGAACACTACAGATGAGATGCATTGTGGGTTTCAGGGGTTTGAGGGGTGAATGAGGGTGGTGATTAAGGGAACACTACAGATGATGCATCAGGGTTTGAGGGGTGAGATGAGGGATTTGGTTTACAGATGAGATGCATTGTGGGGTTTCAGGGTTTGAGGGGTGAGATGTGGGTGGTGATTAAGGGGAACACTACAGATGTTATGCATTGTGGGGTTTCAGGGTTTGAGGGGTGAGATGTAGGTTGTGATTAAGGGAACACTACAGATGAGATGCATTGTGGGGTTTCAGGGGTTTGAGGGTGAGATGTGGGTGGTGATTAAGGAACACTACAGATGAGATGCATTGTGGGGTTTCAGGGTTTGAGGGTGAGATGTGGGTTGTGATTAAGGGGAACACTACAGATGAGATGCATTGTGGGGGTTTCAGGGTTTGAGGGGTGAGATGTGGTGGTGATTAAGGGGAACACTACAGATGAGATGCATTGTGGGGTTTCAGGGGTTTGAGGGGTGAGATCTGGGTGGTGATTAAGGAACACTACAGATGAGATGCATTGTAGGGGTTTCAGGGTTTGAGGGTGAGATGTGGGTGGTGATTAAGGGGACACACTACAGATGAGATGCATTGTGGGGTTTCAGGGTTTTGAGGTGAGATGTGGTTGGTGATTAAGGGAACACTACAGATGAGATGCATTGTGGGTTTCAGGGTTTGAGGGGTGAGATGTGGTGGTGATTAAGGGAACACTACAGATGAGAGATGCATTGTGGGTTTCAGGGTTTGAGGGGTGAGATGTGGTTGGTGATTAAGGGAACACTACAGATGAGATGCATTGTACCAGGTTTCAGGGTTTGAGGTGAGATGTGGGTGGTGATTAAGGGAACACTACAGATGAGATGCATTGTGGGGTTTCAGGGGTTTGAGGGGTGAGATGTGGGTGGTGATTAGGGGAACACTACAGATGAGATGCATTGTGGTGTTTGAGGGTTTGAGGGGTGAGATGTGGGTGATGATTAAGGGGAACACCACAGATGAGATGCATTGTGGGGTTTCAGGTGTTTGAGGTGAGATGTGGGTGGTGATTAAGGGGAAACACTACAGATGAGCTGAATTCAGGGGTTTCAGGGTTTTGAGGGGTGAGATGTGGGTGGTGATTAAGAACACTACAGATGAGATGCATTGTGGGGTTTCAGGGTTTTGAGGGGTGAGATGTGGGTGGTGGATTAAGGTGAACACTACAGCTGAGATGCATTGGGTTTGAGGGGGATTGAGGGGTGAGATGTGGGTGGGGATAAGGTGAACACTACCAGTGAGATGCGTTGTGGGGTTTGAAGGGTTTAAGGGTGAGATGTGGTTGGTGGAAAAGGTGAACATTACAGATGAGATGCATTGTGATGTTTGTGGGGTGAGATGTGGGTGGTGGATAAGGTCAACGCTAATGATGAGATGCATTGTGGGGTTTGAGGGGTGAGATGTGGGTTGTGGATAAGGTCAACGCTAATGATGAGATGCATTGTGGTGTTTGAGGGGTGAGATGTGGGTTGTGGATAAGGTCAACGCTAATGATGAGATGCATTGTGGGGTTTGAGGGGTGAGATGTGGGTGGTGGATAAGGTCAACGCTAATGATGAGATGCATTGTGGTGTTTGAGGGGTGAGATGTGGGTGGGGGATAAGGTGAACACGACAGATGAGATGCATTGTGGGGTTTGAGGGGTGAGATGGGTGGGGGATAAGGTGAACACGACAGATGAGATGCATTGTGGTGTTTGAGGGGTGAGATGTGGGTGGGGGATAAGGTGAACACGACAGATGAGATGTGTTGTGGGTTTGAGGGGTGAGATGTGGGTGGGGGGGATAAGGTGAACACGACAGATGAGATGCATTGTGGTGTTTGAGGGGTTTGAGGACTGAGATGTGGGTGGGGGATGAACACGACAGATGAGATGCATTGTGGTGTTTGAGGGGTGAGATGTGGGTGGTGGATAAGGGAACACTACAGATGAGATGCATTGTGGGGTTTCAGGGTTTGAGGGGTGAGATGTGGGTGGTGATTAAGGGGAACACTACAGATGAGATGCATTGTGGGGTTTCAGGGTTTGAGGGTGAGATGAGGGTGGTGATTAAGGGGAACACTACAGATGAGATGCATTGTGGGGTTTCAGGGGTGAGATGTGGGTGGGGGAGAACACGACAGATGAGATGTGTTGTGGGGTTTGAGGGGTGAGATGTGGGTGGGGGATAAGGTGAACACGACAGATGAGATGCATTGTGGTGTTTGAGGGGTTTGAGGACTGAGATGTGGGGGGGGATAAGGTGAACACGACAGATGAGATGCATTGTGGTGTTTGAGGGGTGAGATGTGGGTGGTGGATAAGGGGAACACTACAGATGAGATGCATTGTGGGTTTCAGGGGTTTGAGGGGTGAGATGTGGGTGGTGATTAAGGGGAACACACAGATGAGATGCATTGTGGGGTTTCAGGGGTTTGAGGGTGAGATGTGGGTGGTGATTAAGGGGAACACTACAGATGAGATGCATTGTGGGGGTTTCAGGGTTTGAGGGGTGAGATGAGGGTGGTGATTAAGGGGAACACTACAGATGAGATGCATTGTGGGTTTCAGGGGTTTGAGGGGTGAGATGTGGGTGGTGATTAAGGGGAACACTACAGATGAGATGCATTGTGGGGTTTCAGGGGTTTGAGGGGTGAGATGTGGTTGGTGATTAAGGGGAACACTACAGATGAGATGCATTGTGGGGTTTCAGGGTTTGAGGGTGAGATGTGGGTGGTGATTAAGGGGAACACTACAGATGAGATGCATTGTGGGGTTTCAGGGGTTTGAGGGGTGAGATGTGGGTGGTGATTAAGGGGAACACTACAGATGAGATGCATTGTGGTGTTTGAGGGGTTTGAGGGGTGAGATGTGGTGATGATTAAGGGAAACACTACAGATGAGATGCATTGTGGGGTTTCAGGGTTTGAGGGGTGAGATGTGGGTGGTGATTAAGGGGAACACTACAGATGAGATGCATTGTGGGGTTTCAGGGGTTTGAGGGGTGAGATGTGGGTGGTGATTAAGGGGAACACTACAGATGAGATGCATTGTGGGGTTTCAGGGGTTTGAGGAGTGACATGTGGGTGGTGATTAAGGGGAACACTACAGATGAGATGCATTGTGGGGTTTCAGGGGTTTGAGGGGTGAGATGTGGGTGGGGGATAAGGTGAACACTACCAGTGAGATGCGTTGTGGGGTTTGAAGGGTTTAAGGGGTGAGATGTGGTTGGTGGAAAAGGTGAACATTACAGATGAGATGCATTGTGATGTTTGTGGGGTGAGATGTGGGTGGTGGATAAGGTCAACGCTAATGATGAGATGCATTGTGGGGTTTGAGGGGTGAGATGTGGGTTGTGGATAAGGTCAACGCTAATGATGAGATGCATTGTGGTGTTTGAGGGGTGAGATGTGGGTTTGATAAGGGCTAATGATGAGATGATGTGGGTTTGGTGATTGGGTGGGGATAACACTACAGATGAGATGCATTGTGGGGTTTCAGGGGTGAGATGTGGGTGAGTGGACAGATGATGATTGTGGGGTTTGAGGGTGAGATGTGGGTGGGGGATAAGGTGAACACGACAGATGAGATGCATTGTGGTGTTTCAGGGAGATTGGGTGGGGATAAGGGGGTGAGATGTGTTGTGGGGTTTGAGGGTGAAGATGTGGGTGGGGGATAAGGTGAACACACGACAGATGAGATGCATTGTGGTGTTTGAGGGGTTTGAGGACTGAGATGTGGGTGGGGGATAAGGTGAACACGACAGATGAGATGCATTGTGGGTTTGAGGGGTGAGATGTGGGTGGTGGATAAGGGGAACACTACAGATGAGATGCATTGTGGGGTTTCAGGGTTTGAGGGTGAGATGTGGGTGGTGATTAAGGGGAACACTACAGATGAGATGCATTGTGGGGTTTCAGGGGTTTGAGGGGTGAGATGTGGGTGGTGATTAAGGGGAACACTACAGATGAGATGCATTGTGGGGTTTCAGGGGGGATGTGGGTGATAAGGACAGATGAGATGTGGGGTTTGAGGGGTGATGTGGGTGGGGGATAAGGTGAACACGACAGATGAGATGCATTGTGGTGTTTGAGGGTTTGAGGACTGAGATGGGTGGGATAAGGTGAACACGACAGATGAGATGCATTGTGGTGTTTGAGGGTGAGATGTGGGTGGTGATAAGGGGAACACTACAGATGAGATGCATTGTGGGGTTTCAGGGTTTGAGGGGTGAGATGTGGGTGGTGATTAAGGAACACTACAGATGAGATGCATTGTGGGGTTTCAGGGGTTTGAGGGGTGAGATGAGGGTGGTGATTAAGGGGAACACTACAGATGAGATGCATTGTGGGGTTTCAGGGGTTTGAGGGGTGAGATGAGGGTGGTGATTAAGGGGAACACTACAGATGTTATGCATTGTGGGGTTTCAGGGTTTGAGGGTGAGATGTGGGTTGTGATTAAGGGAACACTACAGATGAGATGCATTGTGGGGTTTCAGGGTTTGAGGGGTGAGATGTGGGTGGTGATTAAGGGGAACACTACAGATGAGATGCATTGTGGGGTTTCAGGGGTTTGAGGGGTGAGATGTGGTGGTGATTAAGGGGAACACCACAGATGAGATGCATTGTGGGGTTTCAGGGGTTTGAGGGTGAGATGTGGGTGGTGATTAAGGGGAACACTACAGATGAGATGCATTGTGGGGTTTCAGGGGTTTGAGGGGTGAGATGTGGTTGGTGATTAAGGGGAACACTACAGATGAGATGCATTGTGGGGTTTCAGGGGTTTGAGGGGTGAGATGGGTGGTGATTAAGGAACACTACAGATGAGATGCATTGTGGGGGGGGGTTTGAGGGGTGAGATGTGGGTGGTGATTAAGGGGAACACTACAGATGAGATGCATTGTGGGGTTTCAGGGGTTTGAGGGGTGAGATGTGGGTGGTGATTAAGGGGAACACTACAGATGAGATGAATTGTGGGGTTTGGGTTTTGAGGGGTGAGATGTGGGTGGTGATTAAGGGAACACTACAGATGAGATGCATTGTGGGGTTTCAGGTGTTTGAGGGGTGAGATGTGGGTGGTGATTAAGGGGAACACTACAGATGAGCTGAATTGTGGGGTTTCAGGGTTTTGAGGGGTGAGATGTGGGTGGTGATTAAGGGGAACACTACAGATGAGATGCATTGTGGGGTTTGGAGGGTGAGATGGGTGGTGTGGGGTTTGCATTGTGGGGTTTCAGGGGTTTGAGGGGTGAGATGTGGGTGGTGATTAAGGGAACACTACAGATGAGATGCATTGTGGGGTTTCAGGGTTTGAGGTGAGATGTGGGTGGTGATTAAGGGGAACACTACAGATGAGATGCATTGTGGGGTTTGGAGGGGTTTGAGGGGTGAGATGTGGGTTGTGATTAAGGGGAACACTACAGATGAGATGCATTGTGGGGTTTCAGGGGTGAGATTTGGTGGAGGGATGAGATGATGTGGGTGGTGAGATTGGATAAGGGGAACACTACAGATGAGATGCATTGTGGGTTTCAGGGTTTGAGGGGTGAGATGTGGGTGGTGATTAAGGGGAACACTACAGATGAGATGCATTGTGGTTTCAGGGGTTTGAGGGGTGAGATGAGGGTGGATTAAGGGGAACACTACAGATGAGATGCATTGTGGGGTTTCAGGGGTTTGAGGGGTGAGATGTGGGTGGTGATAAGGGAACACTACAGATGAGATGCATTGTGGGGTTTCAGGGGTTTGAGGGGTGAGATGTGGGTTGGTGAAAAGGGGAACATTACAGATGAGATGCATTGTGGGTTTCAGGGTTTGTGGGGTGAGATGTGGGTGGTGATAAGGGGAACACTACAGATGAGATGCATTGTGGGGTTTCAGGGTTTGAGGGGTGAGATGTGGGTGGTGATTATGGGGAACACTACAGATGAGATGCATTGTGGGTCAGGGTTTGAGGGTGAGATGAGGGTGTGGATTAAGGAACACTACAGAGAGATGCATTGTGGGGTTTCAGGGGTTTGAGGGTGAGATGTGGGTGGTGATTAAGGGGAACACTACAGATGAGATGCATTGTGGTTTCAGGGGTTTGAGGGGTGAGATGTGGGTGGGGATTAAGGGAACACGACAGATGAGATGCATTGTGGGGTTTGAGGGGTTTGAGGGGTGAGATGTGGGTGGGTGATTAAGGGGAACACCACAGATGAGATGCATTGTGGTGTTTGAGGGTTTGAGGGGTGAGATGGGTGGTGATTAAGGGAACACGACAGATGAGATGCATTGTGGGTGTGGGGTTTGAGGGGTGAGATGTGGGTGGTGATTAAGGGGAACACGACAGATGAGATGCATTGTGGGTTTCAGGGGTTTGAGGTGAGATGTGGGTGGTGATTAAGGGAACACGACAGATGAGATGCATCAGGGTGTTTGAGGTGAGATGTGGGTGGTGATAAGGGGAACACTACAGATGAGATGCATTGTGGGGTTTCAGGGGTTTGAGGGGTGAGATGTGGGTGGTGATTAAGGGGAACACTACAGATGAGATGCATTGTGGGGTTTCAGGGGTTTGAGGGGTGAGATGAGGGTGGTGATTATGGGAACACTACAGATGAGATGCATTGTGGGGTTTCAGTTTGAGGGGGAGATGTGGGGGGATAAGGGGAACACTACAGATGAGATGCATTGTGGGGTTTCAGGGGTTTGAGGGGTGAGATGTGGGTGGTGATTAAGGGGAACACGGACAGATGAGATTTACTGTGGGGTCAGGGTTTTGGATGAGGGTGGTGATTGAGGGGACTGAGATTGTGGGGTTTCAGGGTTTGAGGGGTGAGAGGATTAAAACACGACAGATGAGATGCATTGTGGTGTTTGAGGGGTGAGATGTGGGTGGTGGATAAGGGAACACTACAGATGAGATGCATTGGGGGTTTCAGGGGTTTGAGGTGAGATGTGGGTTGTGACTAAGTGGAACACCAAGCAGATGAGATGCATTGTGGGTTTCAGGGTTTGAGGGGTGAGATGAGGGTGGTGATTAAGGGAATTCATGATGAGATGCATTGTGGGTTTCAGGGGTTTGAGGGGTGAGATGAGGGTAGGATTAAGGGAACACTACAGATGTTATGCATTGTGGGTTTCAGGGGTTTGAGGGTGAGATGTGGGTTGTGATTAAGGAACACTACAGATGAGATGCATTGTGGGGTTTCAGGGTTTGAGGGGTGAGATGTGAGGTGGTGATTAAGGGAACACTATGGATGTTATGCATTGTGGGTTTCAGGGGTTTGAGGGTGAGATGTGGGTGGTGATTAAGGGGAACACTACAGATGAGATGCATTGTGGGGTTTCAGGGGTTTGAGGGTGAGATGAGGGTGGTGATTAAGGGGAACACTACAGATGAGATGCATTGTGGGGTTTCAGGGGTTTGAGGGGTGAGATGTGGGTGGTGATTAAGGGGAACACTACAGATGAGATGCATTGTGGGGTTTCAGGGGTTTGAGGGGTGAGATGAGGGTGGTGATTAAGGGGAACACTACAGATGTTATGCATTGTGGGGTTTCAGGGGTTTGAGGGGTGAGATGTGGGTTGTGATTAAGGGGAACACTACAGATGAGATGCATTGTGGGGTTTCAGGGGTTTGAGGGGTGAGATGTGGGTGGTGATTAAGGGGAACACTACAGATGAGATGCATTGTGGGGTTTCAGGGGTTTGAGGGGTGAGATGTGGGTGGTGATTAAGGGGAACACTACAGATGAGATGCATTGTGGGGTTTCAGGGGTTTGAGGGGTGAGATGTGGGTGGTGATTATGGGGAACACTACAGATGAGATGCATTGTGGGGTTTCAGGGGTTTGAGGGGTGAGATGTGGGTGGTGATTAAGGGGAACACTACAGATGAGATGCATTGTGGGGTTTCAGGGGTTTGAGGAGTGAGATGTGGGTGGTGATTAAGGGGAACACTACAGATGAGATGCATTGTGGGGTTTCAGGGGTTTGAGGGGTGAGATGTGGGTGGTGATTATGGGGAACACTACAGATGAGATGCATTGTGGGGTTTCAGGGGTTTGAGGGGTGAGATGTGGGTGGTGATTAAGGGGAACACTACAGATGAGATGCATTGTGGGGTTTCAGGGGTTTGAGGGGTGAGATGAGGGTGGTGATTAAGGGGAACACTACAGATGAGATGCATTGTGGGGTTTCAGGGGTTTGAGGGGTGAGATGAGGGTGGTGATTAAGGGGAACACTACAGATGTTGTGCATTGTGGGGTTTCAGGGGTTTGAGGGGTGAGATGTGGGTTGTGATTAAGGGAACACTACAGATGAGATGCATTGTGGGGTTTCAGGGGTTTGAGGGGTGAGATGAGGGTGGTGATTAAGGGGAACACTACAGATGTTATGCATTGTGGGGTTTCAGGGGTTTGAGGGGTGAGATGTGGGTTGTGATTAAGGGGAACACTACAGATGAGATGCATTGTGGGGTTTCAGGGGTTTGAGGGGTGAGATGAGGGTGGTGATTAAGGGGAACACTACAGATGAGATGCATTGTGGGGTTTCAGGGGTTTGAAGGGTGAGATGAGGGTGGTGATTAAGGGGAACACTACAGATGTTATGCATTGTGGGGTTTCAGGGGTTTGAGGGGTGAGATGTGGGTTGTGATTAAGGGGAACACTACAGATGAGATGCATTGTGGGGTTTCAGGGGTTTGAGGGGTGAGATGAGGGTGGTGATTAAGGGGAACACTACAGATGTTATGCATTGTGGGGTTTCAGGGGTTTGAGGGGTGAGATGTGGGTTGTGATTAAGGGGAACACTACAGATGAGATGCATTGTGGGGTTTCAGGGGTTTGAAGGGTGAGATGTGGGTGGTGATTAAGGGGAACACTACAGATGAGATGCATTGTGGGGTTTCAGGGGTTTGAGGGGTGAGATGTGGGTGGTGATTAAGGGGAACACTACAGATGAGATGCATTGTGGGGTTTCAGGGGTTTGAGGGGTGAGATGTGGGTGGTGATTAAGGGGAACACTACAGATGAGATGCATTGTGGGGTTTCAGGGGTTTGAGGGGTGAGATGTGGTTGGTGATTAAGGGGAACACTACAGGTGAGATGCATTGTGGGGTTTCAGGGGTTTGAGGGGTGAGATGTGGGTGGTGATTAAGGGGAACACTACAGATGAGATGCATTGTGGGGTTTCAGGGGTTTGAGGGGTGAGATGTGGGTGGTGATTATGGGGAACACTACAGATGAGATGCATTGTGGGGTTTCAGGGGTTTGAGGGGTGAGATGTGGGTGGTGATTAAGGGGAACACTACAGATGAGATGCATTGTGGGGTTTCAGGGGTTTGAGGGGTGAGATGAGGGTGGTGATTAAGGGGAACACTACAGATGAGATGCATTGTGGGGTTTCAGGGGTTTGAGGGTGAGATGAGGGTGGTGATTAAGGGGAACACTACAGATGTTGTGCATTGTGGGGTTTCAGGGTTTGAGGGGTGAGATGTGGGTTGTGATTAAGGGGAACACTACAGATGAGATGCATTGTGGGGTTTCAGGGGTTTGAGGGGTGAGATGAGGGTGGTGATTAAGGGGAACACTACAGATGTTATGCATTGTGGGGTTTCAGGGGTTTGAGGGGTGAGATGTGGGTTGTGATTAAGGGGAACACTACAGATGAGATGCATTGTGGGGTTTCAGGGGTTTGAGGGGTGAGATGAGGGTGGTGATTAAGGGGAACACTACAGATGAGATGCATTGTGGGGTTTCAGGGGTTTGAAGGGTGAGATGAGGGTGGTGATTAAGGGGAACACTACAGATGTTATGCATTGTGGGGTTTCAGGGTTTGAGGGGTGAGATGTGGGTTGTGATTAAGGGAACACTACAGATGAGATGCATTGTGGGGTTTCAGGGGTTTGAGGGGTGAGATGAGGGCGGTGATTAAGGGGAACACTACAGATGTTATGCATTGTGGGGTTTCAGGGGTTTGAGGGGTGAGATGTGGGTTGTGATTAAGGGGAACACTACAGATGAGATGCATTGTGGGGTTTCAGGGGTTTGAAGGGTGAGATGTGGG
>NW_025752867.1:0-11727 GCF_021184085.1 Oncorhynchus gorbuscha
CATGTCTTTCTGTCTCTTAATGTTTCTCTCCCCTGTACCTCTCTCTCTTTCTCTCTCCCTTTGTCCCTATCTCCCATGTCTTTCTGTCTCTTAATGTTTCTCTGCCCTGTACCTCTCTCGTGCTCGCTCTCTCTCCCTTTGTCCCTATCTCCCATGTCTTTCTGTCTCTTAATGTTTCTCTCCCCTGTACCTCTCTCCCCTGTACCTCTCTCTCTCTCTCTCTCTCTCTCTCTCTCTCTCTCTCTCTCTCTCTCTCTCTCTCTCTCTCTCTCTCTCTCTCTCTCTCTCTCTCTCTCTCTCTCTCTCTCTCTCTCTCTCTCCCTTTGTCCCTATCTCCCATGTCTTTCTGTCTCTTAATGTTTCTCTCCCCTGTACCTCTCTCTCTCTCTCTCTCCCTTTGTCCCTATCTCCCATGTCTTTCTGTCTCTTAATGTTTCTCTCCCCTGTACCTCTCTCTCTTTCTCTCTCCCTTTGTCCCTATCTCCCATGTCTTTCTGTCTCTTAATGTTTCTCTGCCCTGTACCTCTCTCTCGTGCTCGCTCTCTCTCCCTTTGTCCCTATCTCCCATGTCTTTCTGTCTCTTAATGTTTCTCTCCCCTGTCCCTTTGTCTTTGTCCCTATCTCCCATGTCTTTCTGTCTCTTAATGTTTCTCTCCCCTGTACCTCTCTCTCTCTCTCTCTCTCTCTCTCTCTCTCCCTTTGTCCCTATCTCCCATGTCTTTCTGTCTCTTAATGTTTCTCTCCCCTGTACCTCTCTCTCGCGCTCTCTCTCCCTTTGTCCCTATCTCCCATGTCTTTCTGTCTCTTAATGTTTCTCTCCCCTGTTGCCTCTCTCTCTCTCTCTCTCCCTTTGTCCCTATCTTTACATTACATTTACATTTACGTCATTTAGCAGACGCTCTTATCCAGAGCGACTTACAAATTGGTGCATTCACCTTATGACATCCAGTGGGACAGTCACTTAACAATAGTGCATCTAAAACTTAGGGGGGGTGGGGTGAGTGGGGATTACTTTAACCTATCCTAGGTATTCCTTAAAGAGGTGGGGTTTCAGGTGTCTCCGGAAGGTGGTGATTGACTCCGCTGTCCTGGCGTCGTGAGGGAGTTTGTTCCACCATTGGGGCCAGGGCAGCGAACAGGACTGACTGGGCTAGAGCAGGAGCTGTACTTCCTCAGTGGTAGGAGCGAGCAGGCCAGAGGTGGATGAACGCAGTGCCCTTGTTTGGGTGTAGGGCCTGATCAGAGCCTGGAGGTACTGAGGTGCGTCCCCCTCACAGCTCCGTAGGCAAGCACCATGGTCTTGTAGCGGATGCGAGCCAACTGGAAGCCAGTGGAGAGAACGGAGCAGCGGGTGACGTGAGAGAACTTTTGGGAAAGGTTGAACACCAGACGGCTGCGGCGTTCTGGATGAGTTGAAGGGGTTTAATGGCACAGGCAGGGAGCCCAGCCAATAGCGAGTTGCAGTAATCCAGACGGGAGATGACAAGTGCCTGGATTAGGACCTGTGCCGCTTCCTGTGTGAGGCAGGGTCGTACTCTGCGGATGTTGTAGAGCATGAACCTACAGGAACGGGCCACCGCCTTTGATGTTAGTTGAGACGACAGGGTGTTGTCCAGGATCACACCAAGGTTCCTGGCGCTCTGGGAGGAGGACACAGTGGAGTTGTCAACCGTGATGGCGAGATCATGGAGCGGGCAGTCCTTCCCCGGGAGGAAGAGCAGCTCCCGTCTTGCCGAGGTTCAGCTTGAGGTGGTGATCCGTCATCCACACTGATATGTCTGCAGACATGCAGAGATGCGATTCGCCACCTGGTCATCAGAAGGGGGAAAGGAGAAGATTAATTGTGTCTCGTCTGCATAGCAATGATAAGAGAGACCATGTGAGGTTATGACAGAGCCAAGTGACTTGGTGTATAGCGAGAATAGGAGAGGGCCAGAACAGAGCCCTGGGGGGACACCAGTGGTGAGGCGTAGTGAGAGACAGATTCTCGCCACGCCACCTGGTGGACGACCTGTCAGGTAGGGCGCAATCAGCGTGGGCCGCGCCGGAGATGCCCAACTCGGAGAGGGTGGAGAGGAGGATCTGATGGTTCACAGTATCGAAGGCAGCCGATAGATCTAGAAGGATGAGAGCAGAGGAGAGAGAGTTAGCTTTAGCAGTGCGGAGCGCCTCCGTGATACAGAGGAGAGCAGTCTCAGTTGAATGACTAGTCTTGAAACCTGACTGATTTGGATCAAGAAGGTCATTCAGAGAGAGATAGCGGGAGAGCTGGCCAAGGACGGCACGTTCAAGAGTTTTGGAGAGAAAAGAAAGAAGGGATACTGGTCTGTAATTGTTGACATCGGAGGGATCGAGTGTAGGTTTTTTCAGAAGGGGTGCAACTCTCGCTCTCTTGAAGACGGAAGGGACGTAGCCAACGGTCAGGGATGAGTTGATGAGCGAGGTGAGGTAAGGGAGAAGGTCTCCGGAAATGGTCTGGAGAAGAGAGGAGGGGATAGGGTCAAGCGGGCAGGTTGTTGGGCGGCCGGCCGTCACAAGACGCGAGATTTCATCTGGAGAGAGAGGGAGAAAGAGGTCAGAGCATAGGGTAGGGCAGTGTGAGCAGAACCAGCGGTGTCGTTTGACTTAGCAAACGAGGATCGGATGTCGTCGACCTTCTTTTCAAAATGGTTGACGAAGTCATCTGCAGAGAGGGAGGAGGGGGAGGGGGCGGAGGATTCAGGAGGGAGGAGAAGGTGGCAAAGAGCTTCCTAGGGTTAGAGGCAGAAGCTTGGAATTTAGCGTGGTAGAAAGTGGCTTTAGCAGCAGAGACAGAGGAGGAAAATGTAGAGAGGAGGGAGTGAAAGGATGCCAGGTCCGCAGGGAGGCGAGTTTTCCTCCATTTCCGCTCGGCTGCCCGGAGCCCTGTTCTGTGAGCTCGCAATGAGTCATCGAGCCACGGAGCGGGAGGGGAGGACCGAGCCGGCCTGGAGGATAGGGGACATAGAGAGTCAAGGGATGCAGAGAGGGAGGAGAGGAGGGTTGAGGAGGCAGAATCAGGAGATAGGTGGGAGAAGGTTTGAGCGGAGGGGAAGAGATGATAGGATGGAAGAGGAGAGAGTAGCGGGGAGAGAGAAGCGAAGGTTGGGACGGCGCGATACCATCCGAGTAGGGGCAGTGTGGGAGGTGTTGGATGAGAGCGAGAGAAAAGGATACAAGGCAGTGGTCGGAGACTTGGAGGGGAGTTGCAATGGGTTAGTGGAAGAACAGCATCTAGTAAAGATGAGGTCGAGCGTATTGCCTGCCTTGTGAGTAGGGAAGGTGAGAGGGGTGAGGTCAAAGAGAGAGGAGTGGAAAGAAGGAGGCAGAGAGGAAAGAGTCAAAGGTAGGCATTAAGGAGGTTAAAGTCGCCCAGAACTGTGAGAGGTGAGCCGTCCTCAGGAAAGGAGCTTACCAAGGCATCAAGCTCATTGATGAACTCTCCGAGGGAACCTGGAGGGCGATAAATGATAAGGATGTTAAGCTTGAAAGGGCTAGTGACTGTGACAGCATGGAATTCAAAGGAGGCGATAGACAGATGGGTAAGGGGAGAAAGAGAGAATGACCACTTGGGAGAGATCTCACATGTCTTTCTGTCTCTTAATGTTTCTCTCCCCTGTACCTCTCTCTCGTGCTCTCTCTCTCTCCCTTTGTCCCTATCTCCCATGTCTTTCTGTCTCTTAATGTTTCTCTCCCCTGTACCTCTCTCTCGTGATCTCTCTCTCTCCCTTTGTCCCTATCTCCCATGTCTTTCTGTCTCTTAATGTTTTCTCTCCCTACCTCTCTCCCCTTTACCTCTCTCTCTCTCTCTCTCTCTCTCTCTCTCTCTCTCTCTCTCTCTCTCTCTCTCCCTTTGTCCCTATCTCCCATGTCTTTCTGTCTCTTAATGTTTCTCTCCCCTGTACCTCTCTCTCTCTCCCTTTGTCCCTATCTCCCATGTCTTTCTGTCTCTTAATGTTTCTCTCCCCTGTACCTCTCTCCCTGTACCTCTCTCTCTCTCTCTCTCTCTCTCTCTCTCTCTCTCTCTCTCTCTCTCTCTCTCTCTCCCTTGTCCCTATCTCCCATGTCTTTCTGCATCTTAATGTTTCTCTCCCCTGTACCTCTCTCTCTCTCTCTCTCTCTCCCTTTGTCCCTATCTCCCATGTCTTTCTGTCTCTTAATGTTTCTCTCCCCTGTACCTCTCTCCGCTGTACCTCTCTCTCTCTCTCTCTCTCTCCCTCTCCCTTTGTCCCTATCTCCCATGTCTTTCTGTCTCTTAATGTTTCTCTCCCCTGTACCTCTCTCTCTCTCTCTCTCTCTCTCTCTCTCTCTCTCTCTCTCTCTCTCTCTCTCCTTTGTCCCTATCTCCCATGTCTTTCTGTCTCTTAATGTTTCTCTCCCCTGTACCTCTCTCTCTCTCTCTCCTTTGTCCCTATCTCCCATGTCTTTCTGTCTCTTAATGTTTCTCTCCCCTGTCTCTCTCTCTCTCTCTCTCTCTCTCTCTCTCTCTCTATCTCTCTCTCTCTCCCTTTGTCCCTATCTCCCATGTCTTTCTGTCTCAATGTTTCTCTCCCCTGTACCTCTCTCTCTCGTGCTCTCTCTCTCTCCCTTTGTCCCTATCTCCCATGTCTTTCTGTCTCTTAATGTTTCTCTCCCCTGTACCTCTCTCCCCTGTACCTCTCTCTTTTTCTCTCTCCCTTTGTCCCCATCTCCCATGTCTTTCTGTCTCTTAATGTTTCTCTCCCCTGTACCTTTCTCCCCTGTACCTCTCTCTCTCTCTCTCTCTCTCCCTTTGTCCCTATCTCCCATGTCTTTCTGTCTCTTAATGTTTCTCTCCCCTGTCTCTCTCTCTCTCCCTCTCTCTCTCTCTCTCTCTCTCTCTCTCTCTCTCTCCCTTTGTCCCTATCTCCCATGTCTTTCTGTCTCTTAATGTTTCTCTCCCCTGTACCTCTCTCCCTGTACCTCTCTCTCTCTCTCTCTCTCCTTTGTCCCTATCTCCATGTCTTTCTGCATCTTAATGTTTCTCTCCCCTGTACCTCTCTCTCTCTCTCTCTCTCCCTTTTCCCTATCTCCCATGTCTTTCTGTCTCTTAATGTTTCTCTCCCCTGTACCTCTCTCTCTCTCTCTCTCTCTCTCTCCCTATCTCCCATGTCTTTCTGTCTCTTAATGTTTCTCTCCCCTGTACCTCTCTCTCTCTCTCCCTTTGTCCCTATCTCCCATATCCTTCTGTCTCTTAATGTTTCTCTCCCCTGTACCTCTCTCTCATGATCTCTCTCTCTCTCCCTTTGTCCCTATCTCCCATGTCTTTCTGTCTCTTAATGTTTCTCTCCCCTGTACCTCTCTCTCTCTCTCTCCCTTTGTCCCTATCTCCCATGTCTTTCTGTCTCTTAATGTTTCTCTCCCCTGTCTCTCTCTCTCTCTCTCTCTCTCACTCTCTCTCTCTCTCTCTCTATCTCTCTCTCTCTCCCTTTGTCCCTATCTCCCATGTCTTTCTGTCTCAATGTTTCTCTCCCCTGTACCTCTCTCTCTCGTGCTCTCTCTCTCTCCCTTTGTCCCTATCTCCCATGTCTTTCTGTCTCTTAATGTTTCTCTCCCCTTTACCTCTCTCCCTGTACCTCTCTCTTTTTTCTCTCTCCTTTGTCCCCATCTCCCATGTCTTTCTGTCTCTTAATGTTTCTCTCCCCTGTACCTTTCTCCCCTGTACCTCTCTCTCTCTCTCTCTCTCTCTCTCCCTTTGTCCCTATCTCCCATGTCTTTCTGTCTCTTAATGTTTCTCTCCCCCTGTCTCTCTCCCTCTCTCTCTCTCTCTCTCTCTCTCTCTCTCTCTCTCCCTTTGTCCCTATCTCCCATGTCTTTCTGTCTCTTAATGTTTCTCTCCCCTGTACCTCTCTCCCCTGTACCTCTCTCTCTCTCTCTCTCTCCCTTTGTCCCTATCTCCCATGTCTTTCTGCATCTTAATGTTTCTCTCCCCTGTACCTCTCTCTCTCTCTCTCTCTCCCTTTTCCCTATCTCCCATGTCTTTCTGTCTCTTAATGTTTCTCTCCCCTGTACCTCTCTCTCTCTCTCTCTCTCTCTCTCTCCCTATCTCCCATGTCTTTCTGTCTCTTAATGTTTCTCTCCCTGTACCTCTCTCTCTCTCTCCTTTGTCCTATCTCCCATATCTTTCTGTCTCTTAATGTTTCTCTCCCTGTACCTCTCTCTCATGATCTCTCTCTCTCTCCTTTCTATCTCCCATGTCTTTCTGTCTCTTAATGTTTCTCTCCCCTGTACCTCTCTCCCCTGTACCTCTATCTCTCTCTCTCTCTCTCTCTCTCTCTCTCTCTCTCTCTCTATCTCTCCCTTTGTCCCTATCTCCCATGTCTTTCTGTCTCTTAATGTTTCTCTCCCTGTACCTCTTCTCTCTCTCTATCTCTCTCCCTTTGTCCCTATCTCCCCATATCTTTCTGTCTCTTAATGTTTCTCTCCCCTGTACCTCTCTCTCTCTCTCTCTCTCCTTTGTCCCTATCTCCCATGTCTTTCTGCATCTTAATGTTTCTCTCCCTGTACCTCTCTCTCTCTCTCTCTCTCTCCTTTGTCCCTATCTCCCATGTCTTTCTGTCTCTTAATGTTTCTCTCCCCTGTACCTCTCTCCCCTGTGCCTCTCTCTCTCTCTCTCCCTTTGTCCCTATCTCCCATGTCTTTCTGTCTCTTAATGTTTCTCTCCCCTGTACCTCTCTCCCCTGTACCTCTCTCTCTCTCTCTCCCTTTGTCCCTATCTCCCATGTCTTTCTGCATCTTAATGTTTCTCTCCCCTGTACCTCTCTCTCTCTCTCTCTCTCCCTTTGTCCCTATCTCCCATGTCTTTCTGTCTCTTAATGTTTCTCTCCCTGGCCTCTCTCTCTCTCTCTCCCTTTGTCCCTATCTCCCATGTCTTTCTGTCTCTTAATGTTTCTCTCCCCTGACCTCTCTCTCTCGTGCTCTCTCTCTCTCTCCCTTTGTCCCTATCTCCCATGTCTTTCTGTCTCTTAATGTTTCTCTCCCCTGTACCTCTCTCCCCTGTACCTCTCTCTCTCTCTCTCTCTCCCTTTGTCCCTATCTCCCATAATTTATGCCATGTTTCTTCCCCTGTACCTCTCTCCCCTGTACCTCTCTCTTTTTCTCTACATTGTCCCTATCTCCCAAGTCTTTCTGTCTCTTAATGTTGGTCTCCCCTGTACCCTCTACTCTCTTACTCGCCTTTGCCCGATCTACCATGTCTTTCTGTCTCTTAATCTTTCTCTCCCCTGTACCTCTCTCTCTCTCTCTCTCTCTCCCTTTGTCCCTATCTCCCATGTCTTTCTGTCTCTTAATGTTTCTCTCCCCTGTACCTCTCTCTCTCTCTCTCTCTCTCCCTTTGTCCCTATCTCCCATGTCTTTCTGTCTCTTAATGTTTCTCTCCCCTGTACCTCTCTCTCTCTCTCTCTCTCTCTCTCTCTCTCTCTCTCTCTCTCTCTCTCTCTCTCTCTCCCTTTGTCCCTATCTCCCATGTCTTTCTGTCTCTTAATGTTTCTCTCCCCTGTACCTCTCTCTCTCGTGCTCTCTCTCTCTCTCTCCCTTTGTCCCTATCTCCCATGTCTTTCTGTCTCTTAATGTTTCTCTCCCTGTACCTTTCTCCCCTGTACTCTCTCTCTCTCTCTCTCTCTCTCTCTCTCTCTCTCTCTCTCTCTCTCTCTCTCTCTCCTTTGTCCCTATCTCCCATGTCTTTCTGTCTCTTAATGTTTCTCTCCCTGTACCTCTCTCTCTCTCTCTCTCTCCTTTGTCCCTATCTCCCATGTCTTTCTGTCTCTTAATGTTTCTCTCCCTGTACCTCTCTCTCTCTCTCTCCTCTTTGTCCCTATCTCCCATGTCTTTCTGTCTCTTAATGTTTCTGCTCCTGTACCTCTCTCTCTCTCTCTCTCTCCCTTTGTCCCTATCTCCCATGTCTTTCTGTCTCTTAATGTTTCTCTCCCTGTACCTCTCTCTCTCTACTCTCCCTTTGTCCTATCTCCCATGTCTTTCTGTCTCTTAATGTTTCTCTCCCTGTACCTCTCTCTCTCTCTCCTTTGTCCCTATCTCCCATATCTTTCTGTCTCTTAATGTTTCTCTCCCCTGTACCTCTCTCTCATGATCTCTCTCTCTCCCTTTGTCCCTATCTCCCATGTCTTTCTGTCTCTTAATGTCTTCTCCCCTGTACCTCTCTCTCCCTGTACCTCTCTCTCTCTCCTCTCTCTCTCTCTCTCTCTCTCTCTCTCTCTCTCTCTCTCTCTCTCTCTCTCCTTTGTCCCTATCTCCCATGTCTTTCTGTCTCTTAATGTTTCTCTCCCCTGTACCTCTCTCTCTCTCTCTCTCTCTCTCTCTCTCTCTCTCTCTCTCTCTTGTCCCTATCTCCCATGTCTTTCTCTGTCTCTTAATGTTTCTCTCCCTTACCTCTCTCTTCCCTTTGTCCCTATCTCCCATGTCTTTCTGTCTCTTAATGTTTCTCTCCCTGTACTCTCTCTCTCTCCCTCTCTCTCTCTCTCTCTCTCTCTCTCTCTCTCTCTCTCTCTCTCTCTCTCTCTCTCTCTCCCTTTGTCCCTATCTCCCATGTCTTTCTGTCTCTTAATGTTTCTCTCCCCTGTACCTCTCTCCCTGTACCTCTCTCTCTCTCTCTCTCCCTTTGTCCCCATCTCCCATGTCTTTCTGTCATCTTAATGTTTCTCTCCCTGTACCTCTCCTCTTCCTCTCTCTCTCTCCCTTTGTCCCTATCTCCCATGTCTTTCTGTCTCTTAATGTTTCTCTCCCTGTGCCTTTCTCCTGGCCTCTCTCTCTCTCTCTCTCCCTATCTCCCATGTCTTTCTGTCTCTTAATGTTTCTCTCCCTGTGCCTCTCTCTCTCTCTCCTTTGTCCCTATCTCCCATATCTTTCTGTCTCTTAATGTTTCTCTCCCTGTACCTCTCTCTCATGATCTCTCTCTCTCTCCCTTTGTCCCTATCTCCCATGTCTTTCTGCATCTTAATGTTTCTCTCCCCTGTACCTCTCTCTCTCTCTCTCTCTCCCTTTTCCCTATCTCCCATGTCTTTCTGTCTCTTAATGTTTCTCTCCCCTGTACCTTTCTCCCCTGTACCTCTCTCTCTCTCTCTCTCTCCCTATCTCCCATGTCTTTCTGTCTCTTAATGTTTCTCTCCCCTGTACCTCTCTCTCTCTCTCCCTTTGTCCCTATCTCCCATATCTTTCTGTCTTAATGTTTCTCTCCCCTGTACCTCTCTCTCATGATCTCTCTCTCTCCCTTTGTCCCTATCTCCCATGTCTTTCTGTCTCTTAATGTTTCTCTCCCCTGCCTCTCTCCCCTGTACCTCTCTCTCTCTCTCTCTCTCTCTCTCTCCTTTGTCCCTATCTCTCTCTCTCTCTCTCTCTCTCTCCCTTTGTCCCTATCTCCCATGTCTTTCTGTCTCTTAATGTTTCTCTCCCCTGTACCTCTCTCTCTCTCTCTCCCTTTGTCCCTATCTCCCATGTCTTTCTGTCTCTTAATGTTTCTCTCCCCTGTACCTCTCTCTCTCTCCCTTTGTCCCTATCTCCCATATCTTTCTGTCTCTTAATGTTTCTCTCCCCTGTACCTCTCTCTCATGATCTCTCTCTCTCTCCCTTTGTCCCTATCTCCCATGTCTTTCTGTCTCTTAATGTTTCTCTCCCCTGTACCTCTCTCCCCTGTACCTCTCTCTCTCTCTCTCTCTCTCTCTCTCTCTCTCTCTCTCTCTCTCTCCCTTTGTCCCTATCTCCCATGTCTTTCTGTCTCTTAATGTTTCTCTCCCCTGTACCTCTCTCTCTCTCTCTCTCTCTCTCTCTCTCTCTCTCTCTCTCTCTCTCTCTCTCTCTCTCTCTCTCTCTCTCTCTCTCCCTTTGTCCCTATCTCCCATGTCTTTCTGTCTCTTAGTGTTTCTCTCCCCTTAACCTCTCTCCCCTGTACCTCTCTCTTTTTCTCTCTCCCTTTGTCCCCATCTCCCATGTCTTTCTGTCTCTTAATGTTTCTCTCCCCTGTACCTTTCTCCCCTGTACCTCTCCCTCTCTCTCTCTCTCTCCCTTTGTCCCTATCTCCCATGTCTTTCTGTCTCTTAATGTTTCTCTCCCCTGTCTCTCTCTCTCTCCCTCTCTCTCTCTCTCTCTCTCTCTCTCTCTCTCTCTCTCTCTCTCTCCCTTTGTCCCTATCTCCCATGTCTTTCTGTCTCTTAATGTTTCTCTCCTCCTTTGTCCCTATCTCCATGTCTTTCTGTCTCTTAATGTTTCTCTCCCCTGTACCTTTCTCTCTCTTCTCTCTCTCTCTCTCCCTTAATCCCTATCTAATAATTCTGCATCTTAATGTTTTCTCCCTGTACCTCTCTCTCTCTCTGTGAATACATTTTATCTCCCATGTCTTTCTGTCTCTTAATGTTTCTCTCCCCTGTACCTTTGGGCGTTATCTCCTCTCTCTCTCTCCCTGGGCTCCTATCTCCATGTCTTTCTGTCTCTTAATGTTTCTCTCCCCTGTACCCCTCTCTCTCTCTCTCCCTTTGTCCCTATCTCCCATATCTTTCTGTCTCTTAATGTTTCTCTCCCTGTACCTCTCTCTCATGATCTCTCTCTCTCTCTCCTTTGTCCCTATCTCCCATGTCTTTCTGTCTCTTAATGTTTCTCTCCCCTGTACCTCTCTCCCCTGTACCTCTCTCTCTCTCTCTCTCCTTTTTGTCCTATCTCTCTCTCTTAATGTTTCTCTCCTCTCTCTCTCTCTCTCTCTCTCCCTTTGTCCCTATCTCCCATGTCCTTTCTGTCTCTTAATGTTTCTCTCGCCTGTCCTACTTGTCTCTGTCTCTTAAATGTTTCTCTCCCTCTCTCTCTCTCTCTCCCTTTGTCCCTATCTCCCATATCTTTCTGTCTCTTAATGTTCTCTCCCCTGTACCTCTCTCTCATGATCTCTCTCTCTCCCTTTGTCCCTATCTCCCATGTCTTTCTGCATCTTAATGTTTCTCTCCCCTGTACCTCTCTTCTCTCTCTCCTTTGTCCCTATCTCCCATGTCTTTCTGTCTCTTAATGTTTCTCTCCCCTCTCTCTCTCTCTCCTTTGTCCCTATCTCCCATGTCTTTCTCCTTAATGTTACCTCTCTCTCTCTCTCTCTCCCTTTGTCCCTATCTCCCATGTCTTTCTGTCCTCTTAATGTTTCTCTCCCCTGTACTCTCTCTCTCTCTCCCTTTGTCCCTATCTCCCATGTCTTTCTTCATCCCTCTTTCTTTCCCCTAATGAATTTCTCTCTCTCTATCCATCGTTCCCTCTCTCCCCCCTCTCTGTCAGTAGTCTGAAGGATGAGGAGGAGCAGATGTGTCCTATCTGTCTGTTGGACATGCTGGACGAGGGAGAGTCTGACTGTGTGTGAGGAGGGCTGCAGGAACAAGCTGCACCACCACTGCATGTCCATCTGTGAGTACAACTGTACACTATCAAAAACGGTGGAGGCTGGTGACTTGACAAATTGAGGAGAATGAGACCCACGGTATAGGCGTGGACCGACACACACACCCCAGGGGGGTCTATATAGTGAACCACACACACACCCCAGGGGGTCTATATAGTGAACCACACACACACCCCAGGGGGGTCTATATAGTGAACCACACACGGGGGGGTCCTATATAGTGAACCCACACACACACCCCAGGGAGGTCTATATAGTGAACCACACACACCCCAAGGGGGTCTATATAGTGAACCACACACACACCCCAGGGG
>NW_025752868.1:2500-11722 GCF_021184085.1 Oncorhynchus gorbuscha
CCAAAAGGCTTCTCAGCAGTTTTTAACCCCAAGCCATAAGACTCCTGAACAGGTAATCAAATGGCTACCCAGACTATTTGCATTGTGTGCCCCCCCCAACCCCTCTTTTACGCTGCTGCTACTCTCTGTTTATCATATATGCATAGTCACTTTAACTATACATTCATGTACATACTACCACAATTGTGCCAACCAACCAGTGCTCCCACACATTGATTAACCGGTCTATCTGCACTGTGTCCCGCCACCCGCCACCCACCACCCGCCAACCCCTCTTTTACGCTACTGCTACTCTCTGTTCATCATATATGCATAGTCATGTTAATCATATCTACATGTACATACTACCTCAATCAGCCTGACTAACCGGTGTCTGTATGTAGCCTCGCTACTTTTATAGCCTCGCTACTGTACCTACCTATTGTTCACCTAATACCTGTTTTTGCACTATTGGTTAGAGCCTGTAAGTAAGCATTTCACTGTAAGGTGAAATGGTGAATACAAAACCTGTTGTATTCAATGCACATAACAAATAAACTAGGATTTGATTTGACCCCTTGACTTTTTACACATTTGGTTATTTGTTATTTTAAAGTAGATTAAACACTTTTTTCTCTTCAATCTACACACAATACCCCATAATGACAAAGCAAAAACAGGTTTTTACAAATGTAGAAATATATATATTTCTATATTAGAAATATTAAAAATTAAAAAACACAAATATCACACTTACATACAAGATGGGAACATTTTGACATTTGCTGTGTGGTTGATGAGAAATTCCATATTGCAAATGTACGGTCCCTTACTAGACGTCTGTGAACGTTTGTAAAATTCACGGACGGCAGCGGTATGTGCACGGCGGTATGATCTTCTGGGAAGTCATCGAACGAAGTCTCTCGGACATTCGGTTTCCATTTTATAAAATTTTCACAATTTTGGTCATTTTTCCGTTGGTAAATCCCACCAGAGGGTGAATGGTATCATATTGTAAATGTACAAAACATCACCCATCACGACGTGGCCTTTTCTCCTTTTCAGGCTCCAAATGACCTATTGAGCCAAAACTTGGGTTTCGAGGTCGCCTCAGCGAGGCCTACACATAATGTCAGAACTGGACCCACAGCTAGATAGTACCTACATGTTAAATGCTTTTATTATGGTATAGGGGACGCTTGCGTCCCACTTGGCCAAAAGCCAGGGAAAATGCTAATAATCAATCAAATTGAAGACGGGTCTATCTGGTTTCAATAGAGGACGAGAGCAAACGAACACTACTTTTCAAATCTTGCTTAATCTCAACAGCGCTACCTTTTCCAAGATGGCCGTACTTCTTCATTGCACAAAGGAATAACCTCAACCAAATTCCAAAGACTGGTGACATCCAGTGGAAGTGGTAGGAACTGAAAACAAGTACCTAAGAAATATCGTTACGTAATGAGAGCTCACTGAACAGACCGAGAATAATCTTTCTCATAGTCTGAGTCCTTTAGTTTGCCTTTTGGCAAACTCCAACCCGGCTGTCACGTGCCTTTTACTGAGGAGTGGCTTCCGTCTGGCCACTCTACCATAAAGGCCTGATTGGTGGAGTGCTGCAGAGATGCAGAATAAATCTGGAGCTCTTTCAGAGTGACTATCCGGTTCTTGGTCACCTCCCTGACCAAGGCCGCTCTCCCCAGATTGTTGGTTCCAAACATAGGAAGAGTATTGATGGTTCCAAACATCTTCCATTGAAGAATGATGGAGGCCACTGTGTTCTTGGGGACCTTCAATGCTGCAGACATGTTTTGTACCCTTCTCTAGATCTGTGCCTCTTCACAATCCTGTCTCAGAGCTCTACGGACAATTAATTTGACCTCACGGCTTGGTTTGTTCTCTGACATGCCCTGTCAAGTGTTGGACCTTATATAGACAGGTATGTGCATTTCCAAATCAAATCCAATTGATTGAATTTACTACAGGTGGACTCCAATCAAGTTGTAGAAACATCTCAAGGATGATCAATGGAAACAGGATGCACCTGTCCCCATATCCAAAGATCTGGAATACTCTTATGTAAATAAAGCATTTCAGTTTATTTTTATTTTGTACACTTTTGCTAAAAAGTTTTCACTTTGTCATTATGGGGGTATTGTGTCTAGATTAATGATTAAACATTTAATTTAATCAATTTTAGAATAAGGCTTTAACGTAACAAAGCGGGAAAATAATAGTGTGAATAGTTTTCCTAAATGCAGTCTATGTCCGTGTACCGTCAAGAACCACGGCGATACCAATGTGATACCCACTTTAATGGTTCTTGTTAGTTTTGCCTAGCAACCATACGGTCTGCTTGTTTCTCTACACTAAGACACCGACTCAATGTAAATTCTGCAATTTCCCTCTCAAGATTAAGGTTATGTCTAGGGGGAGAGCACGCTGATTCCACAGCTGCACCTGAGGGAACAGTTACGGAAGCGAGAGCTCACCGGGCGGCAGAAGTGTGTTAAGAGTGAAACCCATAGGACGGAGAAAGATCAGGGGGCTTAGAGTCATATTGTGCTTCACACATACTACTATTTTCCAGACCTGTTATGATTGGTTATGTACTGTAGCCTAATTTAGAGTACAGTTATGATTGGTTATGTACTGTAGCCTAATTTACGGTACAGTTATGATTGGTTATGTACTGTAGCCTAATTTACAGTACAGTTATGATTGGTTATGTACTGTAGCCTAATTTAGAGTACAGTTATGATTGGTTATGTACTGTAGCCTAATTTACGGTACAGTTATGATTGGTTATGTACTGTAGCCTAATTTACAGTACAGTTATGATTGGTTATGTACTGTAGCCTAATTTACGGTACAGTTATGATTGGTTATGTACTGTAGCCTAATTTACGGTACAGTTATGATTGGTTATGTACTGTAGCCTAATTTACAGTACAGTTATGATTGGTTATGTACTGTAGCCTAATTTACAGTACTGATATAATTTGTTATGCCTGTTTTGATCTGAACAGAGATATATCGGAGAAACATGTCAGGTCTCTGGTTTCATTAGAAAAGGCATTTACCTGATGAGTGAGCAGGTTTACTGTAGACCCCTAAGAGTAGACCTCTAGAGTGAAAATACTATTTATTCCTGCTCAATCAAGAGTGAATGTCCAAATCCCACGTGTCTGTGTGTGTGTACTTTTGATACTTAAAAGTATATTTTTGCAATTACATTTACTTTTGATACTTAAGTATATTTAAAACCAAATACTTTTATACTTTTACTCAAGTAGTATTTTACTGGGTGACTTTCACTTTTTCTTGAGTCATTTTCTATTAAGGTATCTTTACTTTTACTCAAGTATGACAATTGTGTGTGTTCTGCTAAGCATTTGGTGTCTGTGTGTGTGTGTGTGTGTGTGTGTGTGTGTGTGTGTGTGTGTGTGTGTGTGTGTGTGTGTGTGTGTGTGTGTGTGTGTGTGTGTGTGTGTGTGTGTGTGTGGTGTGTGTGTGTGTGTGTGTGTGTGTGTGTGTGTGTGTGTATGTGTATGTATGTGTGTGTGACTGTGTGTGTGTGTGTGTGTGTATGTGTGTGTGTATGTGTGTGTCTGTGTGTGTGTGTGTGTGTGTGCGTGTGCGCATGCGTCCCATAATAAGTGTGTGTCCTCTGTCTGGATGCCTGTGTGTTTCAGTGTGTCCAAGCTGTGGAAAGCGTTATGTCATTAAGATCCTAGAAAGTCACGCGATGCCGATTTCAGAGCTATAACAAACCTGTTCATGTTGATTAATGTGCAAATAGCTCAAGCAGCTGCAACATAAGGAGCCTTAATGGACGTTCGTAATAAGAAACAGTCCTGGCAAGAGAACCACTCAAGACACATGAAGGAAAGTTGCTTAAAGGGATAGCAGACCCCAAACTTTGTGTGTGACGGTGTGTGCTTGTGTGTGTGTAAAAGAGAAAGAGAGAGAGAGAGAGAGAGAGAGAGAGAGAGAGAGAGAGAGAGAGAGAGAGAGAGAGAGAGAGAGAGAGAGAGGAGAGACAGAGAGACGAGAGAGAGAGAGAGAGAGAGAGAGAGAGATAGGAGAGAGAGAGAGAGAGAGAGAGAGAGAGAGAGAGAGAGAGAGAGAGAGAGAGAGAGAGAGAGAGAGAGAGAGAGAGAGAGAGAGAGAGAGAGAGCAGAGAGAGAGAGAGAGAGTGGAAAGAGAAAGAGATTGAGAGGGTGGGGGAGAGAGAAGAGAGAGAGGGAGAACAAGAGACAGACAAGAGAGAGACAGAGAGAGAGAGAAGAGAGGTGGGAGAGATTGAGTACTTGATTAAGTCTTCTGCTTCCCTCAGGAGTCGTCCACAGATAACTTCATCACAACGTCATCATCAGTCATCTCTCGGTGGTATCAGAGATATCATTCAGTCATCTCTCGTTGGTATCAGAGATATCATTCAGTCATCTCTCAGTGGTATCAGAGATATCATTCAGTCATCTCTCAGCTGGTATCAGAGATATCATTCAGTCATCTCTCGTTGGTATCAGAGATATCATTCAGTCATCTCTCGTTGGTATCAGAGATATCATTCAGTCATCTCTCGTTGGTATCAGAGATATCATTCAGTCATCTCTCAATAATTAATTGACTGATATTGAGCCTGTGCATGAGTGAGTGCAGGTTTGTGTGTGTGTGTATACAGCTGTGTCCGTGTGTGTAAAGGATTGTGTGTGTGTGTTTCTGAGTGATATAAAAGGGATGATATTACATCTGACATCAGTTATAAACCTGAAGTGAAGCTACATAAGGTTATTATAATATATAGGAAGGTTAGGGTTATTATATAGGAAGGCTAGGGTTATTATAATATATAGGAAGGTTAGGGTTATTATATATAGGAAGGCTATGGTTATTAGATGGCTAGGGTTAGTATTATATATAGAGGGTTAGGGTTATTATATATAGATGGGCTAGGTTATTATAATATATAGGAGGGTTTTGGTTATTATAATATATAAGAAGGTTAGGATTATTATTATATATAGGAAGGCTAGGTTATTATTATATAGGAAGGTTAGGGTTATTATATGGGGAAGGCTAGGGTTATTATTATATATAGGATGGGCTAGAGGTTATTATAATACAGGAAGGTTAGGCTAGGTTATTATATAGGAAGGCTAGGGTTATTATAATATATAGGAAGGTTAGGATTATTTTTAATATATAGGGAAGGCTATGGTTATTATTATATATAGATGGCTAGGTTATTATTATATATAGATGGGTTAGGGGTTACGGGGCTAGGTTATTATATATAGATGGGCTAGGTTAATTTATATATAGATGGTTAGGGTTATTATTATATATAGATGGGTTTTGGTTATTATTATATATGAGGGCTATTAGGTTATTATAATATATAGAGGGCTAGGGTTATTATAATATATAGAAGGTTAGGGTTATTAGGGGTTATTATAATATATAGGAAGGCTATGGTTATTATTATATATTTAGACTGGCTAGGAGTTAGTATTAGTACCTCCATAGATGGTACACCCAAACAAGGGGTTCCATTCCGCCTCCCTATATATCAGCCCAGTCAAACTGTTCGGGCTATGGTTCCCCACGACGCCAGGACAGCGATTCACCACCTTATAAGGAATACCTAGATGGCTAGTAATCCCTCTCACCCCACCCCCCTAAGTTTTAGTATTATATATGACTGTCCCATGGTTAGGGTTATTATTATCTGGATAAGAGGGCTATGGTTATTAATGTAAATGTAGATGGCTAGGGTTAGTATTATATATAGATGGTTAGGGTTATTATTATATATAGAGGGCTATGGTTATTATAATATATAGATGGCTAGGGTTATTAGTATATAGATGGTTAGGGTTATTATTATATACAGAGGGCTATGGTTATTATTATATATAGAGGGCTATGGTTATTATTATATATAGATGGCTAGGGTTATTATTATATATAGATGGTTAGGGTTATTATTATATATAGAGGGCTATAGTTATTATTTATATAGATGGCTAGGGTTAGTATTATATAGAGGGCTAGGGTTATTATTATATATAGATGGGCTGGGTTATTATTATATAGATGGTTAGGGTTATTATTATATATAGATGGGCTAGGGTTATTATTATATATAGATGGGCTAGAGGTTATTATAATATATAGGAGGTTTGGTTATTATTATATAGATGGCTAGGGTTAATTAACTTGCTAGGCCATGATGAGGGTTTGGTTTTTTCACCATGTTGGGGCAACAGGTAGGGAGAGAGTTACTCAACATGATAGGAAACAGGGAGGGCTACTCTTCTCTTGGTGTGCGTGCGATCTTTGTCAGGTCAGTGTAAGAGATTATGTAACGAGGGTAGTGCTTCCTCTTCCCTGTCACCACTCCTCTCCTCCTCTCCTCTCCTCTCCTCTCCTCTCCTCTCCTCTCCTCAAATGGCATATATTCCTTCCTCTCCTCTCCTCTTGTCAGGTCAGTGTAAGAGATTCTCCTCCCTCCCTCTTCCTCTCTCTTTCCCTCGTCACCTCTTCTCTCATCTCCCTCCTCCCTCCCTCTATCCTCCTCCCTCTATGTTCTCTTATCCTCCTCTGTCTCTCTTCTCCTCTCTCTTCTCCCTCCCTCTGGCCTCTCTCCTTTCCCTGTCCTCTTGTCTCTCCTCTATCCTCTCTCTCCCTCTTCTCCCCTACTCTTCCCTCTCTCTCTGTCCTCGCTCCTTTTTCCTCTCCTCCCTCTCTCCTCCTACTCTGTATATCCTTATCAAGAGAACATCCCTGGTCATCCTTGCAGCCTCTGATCTGGAGGACTCACTAAACAGAGAACATCCTGGTCATCTTTACTGCCTCTGATCTGACTCATAAACAGAGAACATCCCTGGTCATCCCCTACTGCCTCTGATCTGACTCACTAAACAGAGAACATCCCTGGTCATCCTTGCAGCCTCTGATCTGAGGACTCACAAAACAGAGAACATCCCTGGTCATCCCTACTGCCTCTGATCTTGAGGACTCACTAAACAGAGAACATCCTGGTCATCCTTCCTCTGATCTAGGAGGACTCACTAAACAGAGAACATCCCTGGTCATCCTTACAGCATCTGATCTGAGGACTCACTAAATAGAGAACATCCCTGGTCATCCCTACAGCCTCTGATCTGGAGGACTCACCAAACAGAGAACATCCCTGGTCATCCCCACTGCCTCTGATCTGGCGGACTCACTAAATAGAGAACATCCCTGTTCATGCTTACAGCCTCTGATCTGGAGGACTCACTAAATAGAGAACATCCCTGGTCATCCTTACAGCCTCTGATCTGGCAGACTCACTAAACAGAGAACATCCCTGGTCATCCTTACAGCCTCTGATCTGGAGGACTCACTAAACAGAGAACATCCCTGGTCATCCTTACAGCCTCTGATCTGGAGGACTCACTAAACAGAGAACATCCCTGGTCATCCTTACAGCCTCTGATCTGGAGGACTCACTAAACAGAGAACATCCCGGGTCATCCTTACAGCCTCTGATCTGGAGGACTCACTAAACAGAGAACATCCCTGGTCATCCTTACAGCCTCTGATCTGGCGGACTCACTAAACAGAGAACATCCCTGGTCATCCTTACAGCCTCTGATCTGGAGGACTCACTAAACACACATGCTTCATTTGTAAATGATGTTTATGAGCGTTGGATTGTGCCCCCTGGCTTTCTGTACATTTAAAACAAACAATAATATACCGACATCTGGATTGCTTCATATAAGGAATTTGAAATTATTTGTACTTTTACTTTTGATGCTTAAGTATATTTAAAACCAAATCTTTTTTAAGAATTTTACTCAAGTATTTTACTCAAAATTCTGGGTGACTTTTACTTGTACTTGAGTCATTTTTTATTAAGGTATCTTTACTTTTACTCAAGTTTGACAACTAGGTACTTTTTCCACCACTAACAGAGAATGCCTGCTGAATGTTCACATCAGGTTATGATACAACATTATAATGTCAATATTATCCTAGTGGACACAATTACTGTGTCTTCTGAAAACATGTTGCAGCATTTTGCTAACTGTGAACTGGGTCTGTTTCCTGGACACAGATTAATGTTAGTGCTGGACTAAAAAAACTATTTCAATGGACATGGGCTTAATCTGTGTCCAGGAAACCAGCACTATGTGATGTCATCATCCCTGGAAGAGAACACCAACATACAATGCCTTCAGAAAGTATTCACACCCCTTGACTTATTCCACATTTTGTTGTGTTACAACCTGAATTCAAAATGGATTAAATGTATATTTTTCTTCACACCCATCTACACACAATAACGACAAACTGAAAACATGATTTTAGACATTTTTGCAAATATATGGAAAAGTAAATACCAGAATATACCTTTTCAATTGTATAACTGCTTGATTTTTCCGAATCCCAGGAAGAGTAGCATTGGCAGCAGCTAATGGGGATCCATAATAAATACAAATACACATTTACATAAGTATTCAGACCCCTGAGTCAATACTTTGTAGAAGCACCTTTGGCAACTATAACAGCTGTGAGTCTTTCTGGGTAAGTATCTAATAGTTTTCCACACCTGGATTGTGCAATATTTGGCCATTATTCTTTTTAAAATTCTTCAAGCTCTGTCAAATTGGTTGTTGATCATTGCTAGATAACTATTTGCAGGTCTTGCAATAGATTTTTAAGTAGATTAAAGTCAAAACTGTAACTTGGCTACTCAAGACCATTCACTGTGGCTTGGTAAGCAACTCCAGTTTAGATTTGGCCTTGTGTTTTAGGTTATTAGTCTGCTGAAAGGTGAATTCATCTCCCAGTGAATGAATCAGGTATTCCTCTAAGATTTTGCCTGTTTTTATCCTGGACAGGACCTTTGTTTTGGAATATTTTTTATTCTGTACAGGCATCCTTCTTTTCAATCTGTAATTTAGGTTAGTGTTGTGGAGTAACTACAGTGTTGTTGATCCATCTTCAGTTTTCTCCTATCACAGCCATGTAAATGTTTTAAAGTCACCACTGGCCTCATGGTGAAATCATTGATCGGTTTCCTTCCTCTCCGGCAACTGAGTTAGCAACTGGGTGCATTGATACACCAACCAAAGTGTAATTAATAACTTCACCATGCTCAAAGGGATATTCAATGTCTACTTTTTTTAAAATTACAAGGCATTGCAAGGCTTTGGAAAACCTCCCTGGTCTTTGTGGTTGAAT
>NW_025752869.1:0-11722 GCF_021184085.1 Oncorhynchus gorbuscha
GCGTCTGTAAATGACTAAATGTAAATGTAATGTAAATGGGTGGAGAGGAAGAGGGGTGGAGAGGAAGAGGGTGGAGAGGAAGAGGGGTGAGTAGAGGAAGAAGGGGTGGAGAGGGAGAGAGGTGGAGAGGAAGAGGGTGGAGAGGAAGAGGGGTGGAGAGGGAGAGAGGTGGAGAGGAAGAGGGGTGGAGAGGAAGAGGAAGAGGTGAGGAGAAGAGGGGTGGAGGAGGGAGATGGGAGAAGAGGGGGTGAGAGGAAGAGGGGTGGAGAGGAGAGGGGTGGAGAGGAAGAGGTGAGAGTGAAGAGGGGGAGAGGAAGAGGGTGGAGAGGAAGAGGGGTGTGGAGAGGAAGAGGGTGGAGAGGAAGAGGGGTGGAGAGGAAGAGGGTGGAGAGGGAGAGGGGTGGAGAGGAAGAGGTGGAGACGAGAGGGTGGAGAGGAAGAGGGGTGGAGAGGAAGAGGGTGGCGTCTGCTAAATGACTTAAATGTAAATGTAGATGTGAAGAGGGTGGAGAGGAAGAGGGGTGGAGAGGAAGAGGGGTGAGAGAAGAGGTGGAGAGGAAGAGGGGTGGAGAGGTGAGAGGAAGAGGTGGAGAGGAAGAGGGTGGAGAGGGAGAGTGAGAGGAAGAGGGGTGGAGAGGAGAGGTGAGGGGAGAGAGAAGAGGGTGGAGAGGAGAGGAGACGAGAGGAAGAGAGGGTGGAGAGGAAGAGGGGTGGTGAGGAAGAGGGGTGGGAGAGGAAGAGGGGGTGGAGAGGAAGAGGGGTGGAGAGGAAGAGGGTGGAGAGGAAGAGGGTGGAGAGGAAGAGGTGGAGAGGTAGAGGGGTGGAGAGGAAGAGGGGTGGAGAGAAGAGGGGTGGAGAGGAAGAGGTGGAGAGGAAGAGGGGGAGAGGGAGAGGGGTGGAGAGGAAGAGGGGTGGAGAGGAAGAGGGTGGAGAGGGAGAGGGGTGGAGAGAAGAGGGGTGAGAGGAAGAGGGGTGGAGAGGTAGAGGGGTGGGAGAGGAAGAGGTGGAGAGGAAGAGGGGTGGAGAGGAGAGGGGTGGAGAGGAAGAGGGGTGGAGAGGAAGAGGGGTGGAGAGGGAGAGGGTAGAGGGTGAAGAGGGTGGAGAGGAAGAGGGGTGGAGAGGGAAGAGGGGTGGAGAGGAAGAGGGGGTGGAGAGGAAGAGGGGTGAGAGGAAGAGGTGGAGAGAAGAGGGTGGAGAGGAAGAGGGGTGGGGTAGAGAGGAAGAGGGGTGGAGAGGAAGAGGGGTGGAGAGGGGAGAGGGGTGAGAGGAAGAGGGGTGGAGAGGAAGAGGGGTGGAGAGGAAGAGGGGTGGAGAGGAAGAGGGGTGGAGAGGAAGAGGTGGAGAGGAAGAGGGTGAGAGGAAGAGGGTGGAGAGGAAGAGGTGGAGAGGAAGAGGGGGTGGAGAGGAAGAGGGGTGGAGAGGAAGAGGGGGTGGGAGAGGAAGAGGGGTGGGAGAGGAAGAGGGGTGGAGAGGAAGAGGGGTGGAGAGGAAGAGGGGTGGGAGAGTGAAGAGGGTGGAGAGGAAGAGGGGTGGAGAGGAAGAGGGTGGAGAGGGAGAGGGTGGAGAGGAAGAGGGGTGGAGAGGAAGAGGGGTGGAGGAAGAGGTGAGGAGGAAGAGGGTGGAGAGGAAGAGGGGTGGAGAGTGAAGAGGGGGTGGAGAGGAGAGGGGTGGAAGGAGGGGGGTGGAGAGGAAGGGGCGGAGAGGAAGAGTGGGTAGAGAGGGAGAGGGGTGGAGAGGAAGAGGGGGAGAGGAAAGAGGGGGTGGAGAGAAGAGGGGTGGAGAGGAGAGGTGGAGAGGTAGAGGGGTGGAGAGGAAGAGGGGGTGGAGAGGGAGAGGGGGTAGAGAAGAGGTGGAGAGGAAGAGGGGTGGAGAGGAAGAGGGAGAGGGAGGGGTGGAGAGGAAGAGGTGAGAGGGGAGAGGGGGGAGAGGGAAGAGGGTGGAGAGGAAGAGGGGTGGAGAGGAAGAGGAGGGAGAGGAAGAGGGGTGGAAGAGGGTGGGAGAGGGAGAGGGGTGGAGAGGAAGAGGGGTGGAAGAGGTGGAGAGAAGAGGGGTGGAGAGGAAGAGGTGGAGAGGAAGAGGGGTGGAGAGGAAGAGGGGTGAGAGAGGAAGAGGGGTGGAGAGGAAGAGGGGTGGAGAGGAAGAGGGGTGGAGAGGAAGAGGGGTGGAGAGGAAGAGGGGTGGAGAGGAAGAGGGGTGGGAGAGGAAGAGGGGTGGAGAGGAAGAGGGGTGGAGAGGAAGAGGGGTGGAGAGGAAGAGGGGTGGAGAGGAAGAGGGGTGGGAGAGGAAGAGGGGTGGAGAGGAGAGGGGTGGGGAGAGGAAGAGGGGTGGAGAGGAAGAGGGGTGGAGAGGGAGAGGGGTGGAGAGGAAGAGGGGTGGAGAGGGAGAGGTGGAGAGGAAGAGGGGTGGAGAGGAGAGGGGTGGAGAGGGAGAAGAGGGGTGGAGAGGAAGAGGGGTGGAGAGAGGAAGAGGGGTGGAGAGGAAGAGGGGTGAGGAGGAAGAGAGAAGAGCGTCTGCTAAATGACTTAAATGTAAATGTAATGTAAATGGGGTGGAGAGGAAGAGGGGTGGAGAGGAAGAGGGGTGGAGAGGAAGAGGGGTGGAGAGGAAGAGGTGGAGAGGTAGAGGGGTGGAGAGGTAGAGGGGTGGAGAGGAAGAGGGGTGGAGAGGGAGAGGGGGGAGAGGAAGAGTGGTGGAGAGGAAGAGGGGTGGAGAGGGAGAGGGGGTGGAGAGGAAGAGGGGTGGAGAGGAAGAGGGGGGAGAGGAAGAGGTGAGAGGAAGAGGGGTGGGAGAGGAAGAGGGTGGAGAGGTAGAGGGGTGGAGAGGAAGAGTGGTGGAGAGGAAGAGGGGTGGAGAGGGAGAGGGGTGGAGAGGAAGAGGGGTGGAGAGGAAGAGGGGGTGGAGAGGGAGAGGGGTGGAGAGGAAGAGGGTGGAGAGGAAGAGGGGTGGAGAGGGAGAGAGGTGGAGAGGAAGAGGGGTGGAGAGGAAGAGGTGGAGAGGAAGAGGGGTGGAGAGGAAGAGGGTGAGAGGAAGAGGGGTGGAGAGGAAGAGGGGGTGGGAGAGAAGAGGGGTGGAGAGGAAGATGGGTGGAGAGGGAGAGGGTGGAGAGGAAGAGGTGAGAGGAAGAGGGGGGAGAGGGAGAGAGGTGGAGAGGAAGAGGGGTGAGAGGAAGAGGGGTGGAGAGGAAGAGGGGTGGAGAGGAAGAGGGGTGGAGAGGTAGAGGGGTGGAGAGATAGAGGGGTGGAGAGGAAGAGGGTGGAGAGATAGAAGGATGGAGAGGAAGGAGGGTGGAGAGGAAGAGGGGTGGAGAGGAAGAGGGGTGGAGAGATAGAGGGGTGGAGAGGTAGAGGGGTGGAGAGATAGAGGGGTGGAGAGGAAGAGGGTGGAGAGGAAGAGGGGTGGAGAGGAAGAGGGGTGGAGAGGTAGAGGGGTGGAGAGATAGAGGGGTGGGAGAGGAAGAGGGGTGGAGAGATAGAAGGATGGAGAGGAAGGAGGGTGGAGAGGGAAGAGGGGTGGATAGAGAAGAGAGCTCTCCAGGTGCATTGAAACGTTGGATCTCCTCTGTATCGACCCCCGACCCACAACATTCAAAGGCATGCAGCAGACATCTGGCAGGGTGGATTATGGGTAATTAATCCAGATTAAACGATTGTGTGTTCATGTGTGTTTGTGGGTGTTCTTGCTTGTGTGTGTGTGTGTGTGTGTGTGTGTGTGTGTGTGTGTGTGTGTGTGTGTGTGTGTGTGTGTGTGTGTGTGTGTGTGTGTGTGTGTGTGTGTGTGTGTGTGTGTGTGTGTGTGTGTGTGTGTGTGTGTGTGTGTGTGTGTGTGTGTGTCTAATTCCTCCATAAACTCCTCTGCTGTCTACTATCTAACCAACATAATGGTAATTAATGGTTTGGGCCCTAAAAACCAGTGAAGGGAAATCTTAACGCTACAGCATACAATGACATTCTAAACGATTCTGTGCTTCCAACTTTGTGGTAAGAGTTTGGGGAAGGCCCTTTCCTGTTTCAGCATGACAATGCCCCTGTAGACACAACCCAATCGAACACCTTTGGGATGAATTGTTACGTCAATTGTGAGCCAGCCCTAATCGCCAAAACATCAGTACCCCGACCTCACTAATGCTCTTGTGGCTGAATGGAAGCAAGTCCCTGTAGCAATGTTCCAGTATCTATAGGAAAGCCTTCCACATCAAGCCTTCTCAGAAGAGTGGAGGCTGTTACAGCAGCAAAGGGGGGGACCAACTCCATATTAACGACCATGATTTTGGAATGAGATGTTTGACGAGCAGGTGTCCACATAGGTTTGGCCATGTAGTGTCATTTAGAACCCTGTGAATCAATCAGAACCTCCTTTAGAACTCTTCAGAATCCCATGGAATCCCGAGTCAAATCCTTTACAGACAGCTTAAGGTAACGAGGATAGGGGGACTAAGAGGGGGACAGGGAGAGGGGCGGGCTTTGAAGATTAGGGGAGAAGGGAGACCCTCTAAGATGTAAATTATGTCTGTGACATGGTGAAAGTACAATCCAGTAACCAGGGAGAGAGAGAGGTAGGTTTAGGCAATTTACTCGATTGTGAAGACAACAAAGATGCCTGCCACGTTGGCAGGGGACTGTGACATTCCACACCTATGTGTCTATATATAAGGGACGTTTCTATACATGCTCATTAAGGTGCCCACCTCCACTATACACAATACAAGACATTAGACCTAATAAGAGATATATTTTGGGAGAAAAAGCCCCCAAACAGAGGGGAGACTCTGGTAATTAAAAGGTGAGGGGTTACTAGTTTAGTTTGGTTACTAGTTTAGTTTGGTGATGTATAGAGAGTAGAGACTTGTAATTAAAGGGTGAAGGGTCACTAGTTTAGTTTGGTTACTAGTTTAGTTTGGTTACTAGTTTAGTTTGGTTACTAGTTTAGTTTGGGGATGTATAGAGAGTAGAGACTGGTATTAAAGGGTGAGGGGTTACTAGTTTAGTTTGGTTACTAGTTTAGTTTGGTTACTAGTTTAGTTTGGTTACTAGTTTAGTTTGGTTACTAGTTTAGTTTGGGGATGTATAGAGAGTAGAGACTGGTAATTAAAGGGTGAGGGGTTACTAGTTTAGTTTGGTTTCTAGTTTAGTTTGGTTACTAGTTTAGTTTGGGGATGTATAGAGAGTAGAGACTGGTAATTAAAGGGTGAGGGGTTACTAGTTTAGTTTGGGGATGTATAGAGAGTAGAGACTGGTAATTAAAGGGTGAGGGGTTACTAGTTTAGTTTGGGGATGTATAGAGAGTAGAGACTGGTAATTAAAGGGTGAGGGGTTACTAGTTTAGTTTGGGGATGTATAGAGAGTAGAGACTGGTAATTAAAGGGTGAGGGGTTACTAGTTTAGTTTGGTTTCTAGTTTAGTTTGGTTACTAGTTTAGTTTGGGGATGTATAGAGAGTAGAGACTGGTAATTAAAGGGTGAGGGGTTACTAGTTTAGTTTGGTTTCTAGTTTAGTTTGGTTACTAGTTTAGTTTGGGGATGTATAGAGAGTAGAGACTGGTAATTAAAGGGTGAGGGGTTACTAGTTTAGTTTGGTTACTAGTTTAGTTTGGGGATGTATAGAGAGTAGAGACTGGTAATTAAAGGGTGAGGGGTTACTAGTTTAGTTTGGGGATGTATAGAGAGTAGAGACTGGTAATTAAAGGGTGAGGGGTTACTAGTTTAGTTTGGTTTCTAGTTTAGTTTGGTTACTAGTTTAGTTTGGGGATGTATAGAGAGTAGAGACTGGTAATTAAAGGGTGAGGGGTTACTAGTTTAGTTTGGGGATGTATAGAGAGTAGAGACTGGTAATTAAAGGGTGAGGGGTTACTAGTTTAGTTTGGGGATGTATAGAGAGTAGAGACTGGTAATTAAAGGGTGAGGGTTACTAGTTTAGTTTGGGGATGTATAGAGAGTAGAGACTGGTAATTAAAGGGTGAGGGGTTACTAGTTTAGTTTGGTTTCTAGTTTAGTTTGGTTACTAGTTTAGTTTGGGGATGTATAGAGAGTAGAGACTGGTAATTAAAGGGTGAGGGTTACTAGTTTAGTTTGGGGATGTATAGAGAGTAGAGACTGGTAATTAAAGGGTGAGGGGTTACTAGTTTAGTTTGGGGATGTATAGAGAGTAGAGACTGGTAATTAAAGGGTGAGGGGTTACTAGTTTAGTTTGGGGATGTATAGAGAGTAGAGACTGGTAATTAAAGGGTGAGGGGTTACTAGTTTAGTTTGGGGATGTATAGAGAGTAGAGACTGGTAATTAAAGGGTGAGGGGTTACTAGTTTAGTTTGGTTTCTAGTTTAGTTTGGTTACTAGTTTAGTTTGGGGATGTATAGAGAGTAGAGACTGGTAATTAAAGGGTGAGGGGTTACTAGTTTAGTTTGGTTTCTAGTTTAGTTTGTTACTAGTTTAGTTTGGGGATGTATAGAGAGTAGAGACTGGTAATTAAAGGGTGAGGGGTTACTAGTTTAGTTTGGGGATGTATAGAGAGTAGAGACTGGTAATTAAAGGGTGAGGGGTTACTAGTTTAGTTTGGGGATGTATAGAGAGTAGAGACTGGTAATTAAAGGGTGAGGGGTTACTAGTTTAGTTTGGTTTCTAGTTTAGTTTGGTTACTAGTTTAGTTTGGGGATGTATAGAGAGTAGAGACTGGTAATTAAAGGGTGAGGGGTTACTAGTTTAGTTTGGTTTCTAGTTTAGTTTGGTTACTAGTTTAGTTTGGGGATGTATAGAGAGTAGAGACTGGTAATTAAAGGGTGAGGGGTTACTAGTTTAGTTTGGGGATGTATAGAGAGTAGAGACTGGTAATTAAAGGGTGAGGGGTTACTAGTTTAGTTTGGGGATGTATAGAGAGTAGAGACTGGTAATTAAAGGGTGAGGGGTTACTAGTTTAGTTTGGTTTCTAGTTTAGTTTGGTTACTAGTTTAGTTTGGGGATGTATAGAGAGTAGAGACTGGTAATTAAAGGGTGAGGGGTTACTAGTTTAGTTTGGTTACTAGTTTAGTTTGGGGATGTATAGAGAGTAGAGACTGGTAATTAAAGGGTGAGGGGTTACTAGTTTAGTTTGGTTACTAGTTTAGTTTGGTTTCTAGTTTAGTTTGGGGATGTATAGAGAGTAGAGACTGGTAATTAAAGGGTGAGGGGTTACTAGTTTAGTTTGGTTTCTAGTTTAGTTTGGTTTCTAGTTTAGTTTGGTTACTAGTTTAGTTTGGTTACTAGTTTAGTTTGGTTACTAGTTTAGTTTGGTTTCTAGTTTAGTTTGGTTTCTAGTTTAGTTTGGTTTCTAGTTTAGTTTGGTTACTAGTTTAGTTTGGTTACTAGTTTAGTTTGGTTACTAGTTTAGTTTGGGGATGTATAGAGAGTAGAGACTGGTAATTAAAGGGTGAGGGGTTACTAGTTTAGTTTGGGGATGTATAGAGAGTAGAGACTGGTAATTAAAGGGTGAAGGGTTACTAGTTTAGTTTGGGGATGTATAGAGAGTAGAGACTGGTAATTAAAGGGTGAGGGGTTACTAGTTTAGTTTGGGGATGTATAGAGAGTAGAGACTGGTAATTAAAGGGTGAGGGGTTACTAGTTTAGTTTGGGGATGTATAGAGAGTAGAGACTGGTAATTAAAGGGTGAGGGGTTACTAGTTTAGTTTGGTTACTAGTTTAGTTTGGTTACTAGTTTAGTTTGGTTACTAGTTTAGTTTGGTTTCTAGTTTAGTTTGGTTTCTAGTTTAGTTTGGTTACTAGTTTAGTTTGGTTACTAGTTTAGTTTGGTTACTAGTTTAGTTTGGTTACTAGTTTAGTTTGGTTACTAGTTTAGTTTGGTTACTAGTTTAGTTTGGTTTCTAGTTTAGTTTGGTTTCTAGTTTAGTTTGGTTTCTAGTTTAGTTTGGTTACTAGTTTAGTTTGGTTACTAGTTTAGTTTGGTTTCTAGTTTAGTTTGGTTTCTAGTTTAGTTTGGTTTCTAGTTTAGTTTGGTTACTAGTTTAGTTTGGTTACTAGTTTAGTTTGGTTACTAGTTTAGTTTGGTTTCTAGTTTAGTTTGGTTACTAGTTTAGTTTGGTTACTAGTTTAGTTTGGTTACTAGTTTAGTTTGGTTACTAGTTTAGTTTGGTTACTAGTTTAGTTTGGGGATGTATAGAGAGTAGAGACTGGTAATTAAAGGGTGAGGGGTTACTAGTTTAGTTTGGGGATGTATAGAGAGTAGAGACTGGTAATTAAAGGGTGAGGGGTTACTAGTTTAGTTTGGTTACTAGTTTAGTTTGGTTACTAGTTTAGTTTGGTTACTAGTTTAGTTTGGTTACTAGTTTAGTTTGGTTTCTAGTTTAGTTTGGTTTCTAGTTTAGTTTGGTTACTAGTTTAGTTTGGTTACTAGTTTAGTTTGGTTACTAGTTTAGTTTGGTTACTAGTTTAGTTTGGTTACTAGTTTAGTTTGGTTTCTAGTTTAGTTTGGTTTCTAGTTTAGTTTGGTTACTAGTTTAGTTTGGTTTCTAGTTTAGTTTGGTTTCTAGTTTAGTTTGGTTACTAGTTTAGTTTGGTTACTAGTTTAGTTTGGTTTCTAGTTTAGTTTGGTTTCTAGTTTAGTTTGGTTACTAGTTTAGTTTGGTTACTAGTTTAGTTTGGTTACTAGTTTAGTTTGGTTACTAGTTTAGTTTGGTTACTAGTTTAGTTTGGTTTCTAGTTTAGTTTGGTTACTAGTTTAGTTTGGTTACTAGTTTAGTTTGGTTACTAGTTTAGTTTGGTTACTAGTTTAGTTTGGTTACTAGTTTAGTTTGGGGATGTATAGAGAGTAGAGACTGGTAATTAAAGGGTGAGGGGTTACTAGTTTAGTTTGGGGATGTATAGAGAGTAGAGACTGGTAATTAAAGGGTGAGGGGTTACTAGTTTAGTTTGGGGATGTATAGAGAGTAGAGACTGGTAATTAAAGGGTGAGGGGTTACTAGTTTAGTTTGGTTACTAGTTTAGTTTGGGGATGTATAGAGAGTAGAGACTGGTAATTAAAGGGTGAGGGGTTGCTAGTTTAGTTTGGTTTCTAGTTTAGTTTGGTTACTAGTTTAGTTTGGGGATGTATAGAGAGTAGAGACTGGTAATTAAAGGGTGAGGGGTTACTAGTTTAGTTTGGTTACTAGTTTAGTTTGGGGATGTATAGAGAGTAGAGACTGGTAATTAAAGGGTGAGGGGTTACTAGTTTAGTTTGGGGATGTATAGAGAGTAGAGACTGGTAATTAAAGGGTGAGGGGTTACTAGTTTAGTTTGGGGATGTATAGAGAGTAGAGACTGGTAATTAAAGGGTGAGGGGTTACTAGTTTAGTTTGGTTTCTAGTTTAGTTTGGTTACTAGTTTAGTTTGGGGATGTATAGAGAGTAGAGACTGGTAATTAAAGGGTGAAGGGTTACTAGTTTAGTTTGGTTACTAGTTTAGTTTGGTTACTAGTTTAGTTTGGGGATGTATAGAGAGTAGAGACTGGTAATTAAAGGGTGAAGGGTTACTAGTTTAGTTTGGTTACTAGTTTAGTTTGGTTACTAGTTTAGTTTGGGGATGTATAGAGAGTAGAGACTGGTAATTAAAGGGTGAGGGGTTACTAGTTTAGTTTGGGGATGTATAGAGAGTAGAGACTGGTAATTAAAGGGTGAGGGGTTACTAGTTTAGTTTGGGGATGTATAGAGAGTAGAGACTGGTAATTAAAGGGTGAGGGGTTACTAGTTTAGTTTGGGGATGTATAGAGAGTAGAGACTGGTAATTAAAGGGTGAGGGGTTACTAGTTTAGTTTGGGGATGTATAGAGAGTAGAGACTGGTAATTAAAGGGTGAGGGGTTACTAGTTTAGTTTGGTTACTAGTTTAGTTTGGTTACTAGTTTAGTTTGGGGATGTATAGAGAGTAGAGACTGGTAATTAAAGGGTGAGGGGTTGCTAGTTTAGTTTGGTTTCTAGTTTAGTTTGGTTACTAGTTTAGTTTGGGGATGTATAGAGAGTAGAGACTGGTAATTAAAGGGTGAGGGGTTGCTAGTTTAGTTTGGTTTCTAGTTTAGTTTGGTTACTAGTTTAGTTTGGTTACTAGTTTAGTTTGGTTACTAGTTTAGTTTGGGGATGTATAGAGAGTAGAGACTGGTAATTAAAGGGTGAGGGGTTACTAGTTTAGTTTGGGGATGTATAGAGAGTAGAGACTGGTAATTAAAGGGTGAGGGGTTACTAGTTTAGTTTGGGGATGTATAGAGAGTAGAGACTGGTAATTAAAGGGTGAGGGGTTACTAGTTTAGTTTGGGGATGTATAGAGAGTAGAGACTGGTAATTAAAGGGTGAGGGGTTACTAGTTTAGTTTGGGGATGTATAGAGAGTAGAGACTGGTAATTAAAGGGTGAGGGGTTGCTAGTTTAGTTTGGTTTCTAGTTTAGTTTGGTTACTAGTTTAGTTTGGGGATGTATAGAGAGTAGAGACTGGTAATTAAAGGGTGAGGGGTTGCTAGTTTAGTTTGGTTTCTAGTTTAGTTTGGTTACTAGTTTAGTTTGGTTACTAGTTTAGTTTGGGGATGTATAGAGAGTAGAGACTGGTAATTAAAGGGTGAGGGGTTACTAGTTTAGTTTGGGGATGTATAGAGAGTAGAGACTGGTAATTAAAGGGTGAGGGGTTGCTAGTTTAGTTTGGTTTCTAGTTTAGTTTGGTTACTAGTTTAGTTTGGGGATGTATAGAGAGTAGAGACTGGTAATTAAAGGGTGAGGGGTTACTAGTTTAGTTTGGGGATGTATAGAGAGTAGAGACTGGTAATTAAAGGGTGAGGGGTTACTAGTTTAGTTTGGGGATGTATAGAGAGTAGAGACTGGTAATTAAAGGGTGAGGGGTTGCTAGTTTAGTTTGGTTTCTAGTTTAGTTTGGTTACTAGTTTAGTTTGGGGATGTATAGAGAGTAGAGACTGGTAATTAAAGGGTGAAGGGTTACTAGTTTAGTTTGGTTACTAGTTTAGTTTGGTTACTAGTTTAGTTTGGGGATGTATAGAGAGTAGAGACTGGTAATTAAAGGGTGAGGGGTTACTAGTTTAGTTTGGGGATGTATAGAGAGTAGAGACTGGTAATTAAAGGGTGAGGGGTTACTAGTTTAGTTTGGGGATGTATAGAGAGTAGAGACTGGTAATTAAAGGGTGAGGGGTTACTAGTTTAGTTTGGTTTCTAGTTTAGTTTGGTTACTAGTTTAGTTTGGGGATGTATAGAGAGTAGAGACTGGTAATTAAAGGGTGAGGGGTTACTAGTTTAGTTTGGTTACTAGTTTAGTTTGGTTACTAGTTTAGTTTGGTTACTAGTTTAGTTTGGTTTCTAGTTTAGTTTGGTTACTAGTTTAGTTTGGGGATGTATAGAGAGTAGAGACTGGTAATTAAAGGGTGAGGGGTTACTAGTTTAGTTTGGTTTCTAGTTTAGTTTGGTTACTAGTTTAGTTTGGGGATGTATAGAGAGTAGAGACTGGTAATTAAAGGGTGAAGGGTTACTAGTTTAGTTTGGGGATGTATAGAGAGTAGAGACTGGTAATTAAAGGGTGAGGGGTTACTAGTTTAGTTTGGGGATGTATAGAGAGTAGAGACTGGTAATTAAAGGGTGAGGGGTTACTAGTTTAGTTTGGGGATGTATAGAGAGTAGAGACTGGTAATTAAAGGGTGAGGGGTTACTAGTTTAGTTTGGTTACTAGTTTAGTTTGGTTACTAGTTTAGTTTGGTTACTAGTTTAGATTTAGAGAGTA
>NW_025752870.1:0-11721 GCF_021184085.1 Oncorhynchus gorbuscha
GTTTCCCTCTGCTGGTCTTATTAGGTTCTTTCCCTCTTTCTATCCCTCTCTCTCCCCTCCCTCTCTCACTCTCTCGCTCTCTCTTCTCTCTATCGTTCCGTTCCTGCTCCCAGCTGTTCCTATTCCCTAATCATCATTTAGTCTTCCCACTGTTCGATCCTTTTCCCTGATTAGAGTCCCTATTTCTCTCCTTGTTTCCCGTACCTGCCCTGTCGGATCCTCATATATAATTCACCGTGCTGTGTCTATGTTTTGCCCTGTCGTGTCGTGTTTCCCTCAGATGCTGCGTGGTGAGCAGGTGTCTGAGTCTGCTAGGTTCAAGTGCCTTCCCGAGGCAACCTGCAGTTCTCGATCAAGTCTCCAGTCTGTTCTCGTCTTTACGTGTAGTATTATGCTTTTTTGTTTTGTAAAGTTTATTCTGGATTAAATACTCTGTTTTCGCCAAGTCGCTTTTGGGTCCTCATTCACCTGCATGACAGAAGGATCCGACCGAGGAATGGACCCAGCGACTACAGACGCTCGTAACACTGCCGTCGAGATCCAAGGAGCCATGCTCGGCAGACACGAGCAGGAATTGTCTGCTGCTCGCCATGCCGTGGAGAGCCTGGCCGCTCAGGTTTCCGACCTCTCTGGACAGTTCCAGAGTCTTCGTCTCGTGCCACCTGTTACTTCCTGGCCTGCCGAGTCTCCAGAACCTAGGGTTAATAACCCACCTTGCTACTCCGGGCAGCCCACTGAGTGCCGCTCCTTTCTCACCCAGTGTGAGATTGTGTTCTCTCTCAACCCAACACATACTCTAGAGAGAGCTCGGGTTGCTTACGTCATTTCCTCCTTACTGGCCGGGCCCGAGAGTGGGGCACAGCTATCTGGGAGGCAAGGGCTGATTGTTCTAACAATTACCAGAACTTTAAAGAGGAGATGATTCGGGTTTTTGACCGTTCAGTTTTTGGTGGGGAGGCTTCTAGGGTCCTGGCTTCCCTATGCCAAGGTGATCGATCCATAACGGATTACTCTATAGAGTTTCGTACTCTTGCTGCCTCTAGTGACTGGAACGAGCCGGCGCTGCTCGCTCGTTTTCTGGAGGGACTCCACACAGTGGTCAAAGATGAGATTCTCTCTCGGGAGGTTCCTTCCAGTGTGGACTCTTTGATTGCTCTCGCCATCCGCATAGAACGACGGGTAGATCTTCGTCACCAGGCTCGTGGAAGAGAGCTCGCATCAACGGTGTTTCCCTGCTCCGCATCGCAACCATCTCCCTCCTCTGGCTCTGAGACTGAGCCCATGCAGCTGGGAGGGATTCGCATCTCGACTAAGGAGAGGGAACGGAGGATCACCAACCGCCTGTGCCTCTATTGCGGATTTGATGGACATTTTGTTAATTCATGTCCAGTAAGAGGCCAGAGCCCATCAGTAAGCGGAGGCTACTGGTGAGGCGCTACTACTCAGGTCTCTTCATCTAGATCTTGTACTACTATGTCGGTCCATCTACGCTGGACCGGTTCGGGTGCTACATGCAGTGCCTTGATTGACTCTGGGGCTGAGGGTTGTTTCATGGACGAAGCATGGGTTCGGAAACATAACATTCCTTTCAGACAGTTAGACAAGCCTACGCCCATGTTTGCCTTAGATGGTAGTCATCTTCCCAGTATCAGATTTGAGACACTACCTTTAACTCTCACAGTATCTGGTAACCACAGTGAGACTATTTCTTTTTTGATTTTTCGTTCACCTTTCACACCTGTTGTTTTGGGTCATCCCTGGCTAGTATGTCATAATCCTTCTATTAATTGGTCTTGTAATTCTATCCTATCCTGGAACGTATCTTGTCATGTGAAGTGCTTAATGTCTGCCATCCCTCCCATTTCTTCTGTCCCCACTTCTCAGGAGGAACCTGGCGATTTGACAGGAGTGCCGGAGGAATATCATGATCTGCGCACGGTCTTCAGTCGGTCCCGAGCCAACTCCCTTCCTCCTCACCGGTCGTATGATTGTAGTATTGATCTCCTTCCGGGGACCACTCCTCCTCGGGGTAGACTATACTCTCTGTCGGCTCCCGAACGTAAGGCTCTCGAGGATTATTTATCTGTGTCTCTTGACGCCGGTACCATAGTGCCTTCTTCCTCTCCGGCCGGGGCGGGGTTCTTTTTGTTAAGAAGAAGGACGGTACTCTGCGCCCCTGCGTGGATTATCGAGGCTGAATGACATAACGGTTAAGAATCGTTATCCGCTTCCCCTTATGTCATCAGCCTTCGAGAGTCTGCAGGGAGCCAGGTGCTTTACTAAGTTGGACCTTCGTAACGCTTACCATCTCGTGCGCATCAGAGAGGGGGACGAGTGGAAAGCGGCGTTTAACACTCCGTTAGGGCATTTTGAGTACCGGGTTCTGCCGTTTGGTCTCGCCAATGCGCCAGCTGTTTTTCAGGCATTAGTTAATGATGTTCTGAGAGACATGCTGAACATCTTTGTTTTTGTCTATCTTGACGATATCCTGATTTTTTCACCGTCACTCGAGATTCATGTTCAGCACGTTCGACGTGTTCTACAGCGCCTTTTAGAGAATTGTCTCTACGTAAAGGCTGAGAAGTGCTCTTTTCATGTCTCCTCCGTTACTTTTCGGTTCCGTTATTTCCGCTGAAGGCATTCAGATGGATTCCGCTAAGGTCCAAGCTGTCAGTGATTGGCCCGTTCCAAGGTCACGTGTCGAGTTGCAGCGCTTTTAGGTTTCGCTAATTTCTATCGGCGTTTCATTCGTAATTTCGGTCAAGTTGCTGCCCCTCTCACAGCTCTTACTTCTGTCAAGACGTGTTTTAAGTGGTCCGGTTCCGCCCAGGGAGCTTTTGATCTTCTAAAAGAACGTTTTACGTCCGCTCCTATCCTCGTTACTCCTGACGTCACTAGACAATTCATTGTCGAGGTTGACGCTTCAGAGGTAGGCGTGGGAGCCATTCTATCCCAGCTTCCAGTCTGACGACAAGGTTCATCCTTGCGCTTATTTTTCTCATCGCCTGTCGCCATCTGAGCGCAACTATGATGTGGGTAACCGTGAACTGCTCGCCATCCGCTTAGCAGCCTAGGCGAATGGCGACAGTGGTTGGAGGGGCGACCGTTCCTTTTGTCGTTTGGACAGACCATAAGAACCTTGAGTACATCCGTTCTGCCAAACGACTTAATGCCCGTCAAGCTCGTTGGGCGTTGTTTTTCGCTCGTTTCGAGTTTGTGATTTCTTACCGTCCGGGTAGCAAGAACACCAAGCCTGATGCCTTATCCCGTCTGTTTAGTTCTTCTGTGGCTTCTACTGATCCCGAGGGGATTCTTCCTTATGGGCGTGTTGTCGGGTTGACAGTCTGGGGAATTGAAAGACAGGTTAAGCAAGCACTCACGCACACTGCGTCGCCGCGCGCTTGTCCTAGTAACCTCCTTTTCGTTCCTGTTTCCACTCGTCTGGCTGTTCTTCAGTGGGCTCACTCTGCCAAGTTAGCTGGTCATCCCGGTGTTCGAGGCACTCTTGCGTCTATTCGCCAGCGCTTTTGGTGGCCGACTCAGGAGCGTGACACGCGCCGTTTCGTGGCTGCTTGTTCGGACTGCGCGCAGACCTGTCGGGTAACTCTCCTCCTGCCGGTCGTCTCAGACCGCTCCCCATTCCTTCTCGACCATGGTCTCACATCGCCCTAGACTTCATTACCGGTCTGCCTTTGTCTGCGGGGAAGACTGTGATTCTTACGGTTGTCGATAGGTTCTCTAAGGCGGCACATTTCATTCCCTCGCTAAACTTCCTTCCGCTAAGGAGACGGCACAAATCATTATCGAGAATGTGTTCAGAATTCATGGCCTCCCGTTAGACGCCGTTTCAGACAGAGGCCCGCAATTCACGTCACAGTTTTGGAGGGAGTTCTGTCGTTTGATTGGTGCGTCCGTCAGTCTCTCTTCCGGGTTTCATCCCCAGTCTAACGGTCAAGCAGAGAGGGCCAATCAGACGATTGTCGCATACTACGCAGCCTTTCTTTCAGAAACCCTGCGTCTTGGGCAGAACAGCTCCCCTGGGCAGAATACGCTCACAACTCGCTTCCTTCGTCTGCTACCGGGTTATCTCCGTTTCAGAGTAGTCTGGGTTACCAGCCTCCTCTATTCTCTTCCCAGCTTGCCGAGTCCAGCGTTCCCCTCCGCTCAAGCGTTTGTCCAACGTTGTGAGCGCACCTGAAGGAGGGTGAGGTCTGCACTTTGCCGCTACAGGGCACAGACTGTGAGAGCCGCCAATAAACGCAGGATTAAGAGTCCTAGGTATTGTTGCGGCCAGAGAGTGTGGCTTTCCCACTCGCAACCTTCCTCTTACGACAGCTTCTCGTAAGTTGACTCCCATGGTTCATTGGTCCGTTCCGTGTCTCCCAGGTCGTCAATCCTGTCGCTGTGCGACTGCTTCTTCCGCGACATCTTCGTCGCGCCCATCCTGTCTTCCATGTCTCCTGTGTTAAGCCCTTTCTTCGCACCCCGTTCGTCTTCCCTCCCCCTCCCGTCCTTGTCGAGAGCGCACCTATTTACAAGGTACATAAGATCATGGACATGCTTTCTCGGGACGGGGTCACCAATACTTAGTGGATTGGGAGGGTTACGGTCCTGAGGAGAGGAGTTGGGTTCCGTCTCGGGACGTGCTGGACCGTTCACTCATTGATGATTTCCTCCGTTGCCGCCAGGATTCCTCCTCGAGTGCGCCAGGAGGCGCTCGGTGAGTGGGGGGGGTACTGTCATGTTTTGTCATTTATTATCATGTCTTGTCCCTGTGCTTCCCATTCTATTCGTTTCCCTCTGCTGGGCTTATTAGGTTCTTTCCCTCTTTCTATCCCTCTCTCTCCCCCTCCCTCTCTCACTCTCACGCTCTCTCTTCTCTCTATCGTTCCGTTCCTGCTCCCAGCTGTTCCTATTCCCCTAATCATCATTTAGTCTTCCCACACCTGTTCCCGATCCTTTTCTCCCTGATTAGAGTCCCTATTTCTCTCCTTGTTTCCCGTACCTGCCCTGTCGGATCCTCATATATAATTCACCGTGCTGTGTCTATGTTTTGCCCTGTCGTGTCGTGTTTCCCTCAGATGCTGCGTGGTGAGCAGGTGTCTGAGTCTGCTAGGTTCAAGTGCCTTCCCGAGGCAACCTGCAGTTCTCGATCAAGTCTCCAGTCTGTTCTCGTCTTTACGTGTAGTATTATGCTTTTTGTTTTGTAAAGTTTATTCTGGATTAAATACTCTGTTTTCGCCAAGTCGCTTTTGGGTCCTCATTCACCTGCATGACACAAGCTGTCTTCATCAGGGTTTACGTATTACATTTTTGCATCTGAGCTCCGAGAGTGTGCGGCTCTCTTTTATTTTCAAGCATCAAACCACTACGACACACAGTCTGGTAAAAATACACTAGAATGAAATAGGATTCTGTATATCTGCAGCACCAATCACAGACCACTACTCCACTGGCCACGTGGTGTATTTATGGTCCCCAAAGTGTTATCTAGGGGCATGCAGTAGGTCTCAGTACCTATCGGAGAATCTAAATGGCGTACTCTCGCTCCTCTTCTCCTCACCTCCTTCTCAAAAACCATTGGAGAAGAAGGTCAGAGGGGGAGGAGAGGGGTTGAGAGGGGATGGGATGAGAGGAGAGGGGATGGGAGGAGAGGAGAGGGGATGGGATGAGAGGAGAGGGGATAGGATGGGAGGAGAGGGGATGGGAGGAGAGGGGATAGGATGGGAGGAGAGGGGATGGGAGGAGAGGAGAGGGGATGGGATGGGAGGAGAGGGGATGGGATGGGAGGAGAGGGGATGGGATGGGAGGAGAGGGGATGGGATGGGAGGAGAGGGGATAGGATGGGAGGAGAGGGGATGGGATGGGAGGAGAGGGGATGGATGGGAGGAGAGGGATGGGATGGGATGGGATGGGAGGAGAGGGGATGGGATGGGAGGAGAGGGGATAGGATGGGAGGAGAGGGGATGGGATGGGAGGAGAGGGATGGGATGGGAGGAGAGGGATAGGATGGGAGGAGGGGATGGGAGGAGAGGGGATGGAAGGAGAGGAGAGGGGATGAGAGGAGAGGGGACGGGAGGAGAGGGGACGAGAGGAGAGGGGAGGAGAGGAGAGGGGACGGGATGGGAGGAGAGGGGGTGAGAGGAGAGGAGATGGGAGGAGGTATTGAGAAAGAGGCGAGGAGAAAGGACCTGAAGAGTATGCAATTGAGATTCTCTTTGAGTTTGTTTGAGAAATACACCAGAATATAAATACAGCTACACAATTACAGAGGTCTCAGACAGAAAACAATTGTTATCCACAAGTCACTACTGTACATGAGGTTGAAAGAAGCATCGGAACGGAAATACAGTCCACCTACAGTAAGAAGAGATAGGGTTGGACTACTTTATAATACAGTAACCTACAGTAAGAAGAGATAGGGTTGGACTACGTTATAATACAGTAAGAAGAGATAGGGTTGGACTACTTTATAATACAGTAACCTACAGTAAGAAGAGATAGGGGTTGGACTACTGTATAATACAGTAAGAAGAGATAGGGTTGGACTACTTTATAATACAGTAAGAAGAGATAGGGTTGGACTACTTTATTATACAGTAAGAAGAGATAGGGTTGGACTACTTTATAATACAGTAAGAAGAGATAGGGTTGGACTACTTTATAATACAGTAAGAAGAGATAGGGTTGGACTACTTTATAATACAGTAAGAAGAGATAGGGTTGGACTACTTTATAATACAGTAACCTACAGTAAGAAGAGATAGGGTTGGACTACTTTATAATATAATACAGTAAGAAGAGATAGGGTTGGACTACTTTATAATACAGTAAGAAGAGATAGGGTTGGACTACTTTATAATACAGTAAGAAGAGATAGGTTGGACTACTTTATAATACAGTAAGAAGAGATAGGGTTGGACTACTTTATAATACTGTAACAGTAAGAAGAGATAGGGTTGGACTACTTTATAATACAGTAACCTACAGTAAGAAGAGATAGGGTTGGACTACTTTATAATACTGTAACCTACAGTAAGAAGAGATAGGGTTGGACTACTTTATAATACAGTAAGAAGAGATAGGGTTGGACTACTTTATAATACAGTAAGAAGAGATAGGTTTGGACTACTTTATAATACAGTAAGAAGAGATAGGGTTGGACTACTTTATAATACTGTAAGAAGAGATAGGTTGATACTGTAACCTACAGTAAGAAGAGATAGGATTGGACTACTTTATAATACTGTAACCTACAGTAAGAAGAGATAGGGTTGACTACTTTATAATACTGTAACCTACAGTAAGAAGAGATAGGGTTGGGACTACTTTATAATACAGTAAGAAGAGATAGGGTTGGACTACTTTATAATACTGTAACCTACAGTAAGAAGAGATAGGATTGGACTACTTTATAATACAGTAAGAAGAGATAGGGTTGGACTACTTTTATAATACAGTAAGAAGAGATAGGGTTGGACTGCTTTATAATGCAGTAAGAAGAGATAGGTTTGGATACTTTATAATACAGTAAGAAGAGATAGGGTTGGACTACTTTTATAATACAGTAAGAAGAGATAGGTTTGGACTACTTTATAATACAGTAAGAAGAGATAGGATTGGACTACTTTATAATACAGCAAGAAGAGATAGGGTTGGACTACTTTGCACACAGTAAGAAGAGATAGGGTTGACTACTTTATAATACAGTAAGAAGAGATAGGGTTGGACTACTTTATAATACAGTAAGAAGAGATAGGTTTGGACTACTTTATAATACAGTAAGAAGAGATAACTACTACAGTAAGAAGAGATAGGATTGGACTACTTTATAATACAGTAAGAAGAGATAGGGTTGGACTACTTTATAATACAGTAAGAAGAGATAGGATTGGACTACTTTATAATACAGTAAGAAGAGATAGGGTTGGACTACTTTATAATACAGCAAGAAGAGATAGGATTGGACTACTTTATAATAATGTAACCTACAGTAAGAAGAGATAGGGTTGGACTACTTTATAATACTGTAACCTACAGCAAGAAGAGATAGGGCTGGACTACTTTGTAATACTGTAACTCAGTAAGAAGAGATAGGGTTGGACTACTTTATAATACAGTAAGAAGAGATAGGGTTGGACTACTTTATAATACAGTAAGAAGAGATAGGGTTGGACTACTTTATAATACAGTAAGAAGAGATAGGATTGGACTACTTTATATAACACTGTATTTTGGTGGTTTGCTCTATCCCATTTATATAACTGCAGTATTTTAGTAACATCAAACTTTTGGCTTTTGTATGCTGTCATGCAGCTACTATACAGTAATTTAGTGAAGTGAAGATAATATGCCATTAGGAACCATCAGCTGTTCCATTTTGTCTCCATGGTTTATACACTATAATACCTTGAGTGAGAGGAGTGGTTGACAGTGTAGAGAGGAGAGGAGGGAAGAGGAGGAATAGGATAATTGCTGAAGTGTAGAGCAGAGTAGATGACAGCAGGTATAGGCCTAGCAGATATGACAGGCTGCCATGGCAGGACACAGGAGGATCAGTTGACTGTGGAGTGGCAGGACACAGGAGGATCAGCTGATTGTGGGAGGTGGCAGGGTGGACTGGCAGGGTACAGGAGGATCAGCTGACTGTGGAGGCAGGGTGGACTGGCAGGGTACAGGAGGATCAGTTGACTGTGGAGTGGCAGGACACAGGAGGATCAGTTGACTGTGGAGTGGCAGGGGTACAGGAGGATCAGCTGACTGTGGGGGCAGGCTGCTATGGCAGGGACACAGGAGGATCAGCTGACTGTGGAGTGGCAGGCTGCTATGGCAGGACACAGGAGGGTCAGATGACTGTGGGTGGCAGGCTGCTATGGCAGGACACAGGAGGGTCAGATGACTGTGGAGTGGCAGGCTGCTATGGCAGGACACAGGAGGATCAGCTGACTGTGGAGTGGCAGGCTGCTATGGCAGGACACAGGAGGATCAGCTGACTGTGGAGTGGCAGGCTGCTATGGCAGGACACAGGAGGGTCAGATGACTGTGGAGTGGCAGGCTGCTATGGCAGGACACAGGAGGGTCAGATGACTGTGGAGTGGCAGGCTGCTATGGCAGGACACAGGAGGGTCAGATGACTGTGGAGTACCACTCTCCCATGTGGAGCTGGTTGGCCCTGGGACAGATTGGAGTATCTTGACACATACCTCCTACAGATCCTCCACAAATCTGCTTCCCTCTCATCTACTGTTCTTCTCCCTTTCCTTTCCCTCTTGTCTAATCCTCTCTTCTGTTTCCTCCTTTCCCACCCCTCAACTCCTCCTCCCCCTCCCCCAACTCTCCCTATCTTTTATCCCCTCCCCTCTCCTCCTCCCCCTCCCGTCTTCTCCCCTCTCAGTCCCAGCCTGCTCTTAACCTGCTCTGAAGTGTAGTCCCAGTGCTGCGGTGAAGTAGGATTTATTTCAGCAGTGATAGACTGAAGTGCTGGAGGCCATCAGCAGAGCCAGAGTGGGAGGGAAGAGAGCTGAGCTGGCTGGCAGACCTGGGTTCAAATACTATTTGAAATATTTTCAAAAAAAAAAAAATGTAAACGTTTTCTTTAGCCTACCTGGAGTACCATTTGGACGGGGTTTATACTTTTTGAGACTTTTCTATCGGTCCATTAATCCAGACAGGCCTAATCAATCACCAATAAAGTATTTAAAATGTATCAAATACTATTTGATCCCAGGACCGCTGGTTGGCTGGCCTCACTGAGTTGCCATTACCTCCTCAGGAGGATAAGAGGGAACTGGAGCTGAATCGGAGAGAAATGCATTTCATTTCAGACTGTTGAGTTTGTAGCATTGCCTTTTTTTCTGCATTTCTAAGTGCTTAAACGCTAAACCACTGTTGATGTCATCTGATCCTTCTCCTCTCTCCCTGGAGGGGGAATGTGAGATGTTCTGTCCTACAGGACCAGCCAGGTACCAGGGATGGGAATGTGAGATGTTCTGTCCTACAGGACCAGCCAGGTACCAGGGATGGGAATGTGAGATGTTCTGTCCTACAGGACCAGCCAGGTACCAGGGATGGGAATGTGAGATGTTCTGTCCTACAGGACCAGCCAGGTACCAGGGATGGGAATGTGAGATGTTCTGTCCTACAGGACCAGCCAGGTACCAGGGATGGGAATGTGAGATGTTCTGTCCTACAGGACCAGCCAGGTACCAGGGATGGGAATGTGTACTACTCAGCAGTAGTACAGTATGCCAGCTGATCAGTACTCAGCAGTAGTACAGTATGCCAGCTGATCAGTACTCAGCAGTAGTGCAGTATGCCAGCTGATCAGTACTCAGCAGTAGTACAGTATGCCAGCTGATCAGTACTCAGCAGTAGTGCAGTATGCCAGCTGATCAGTACTCAGCAGTAGTGCAGTATGCCAGCTGATCAGTACTCAGCAGTAGAACAGTATGCCAGCTGATCAGTACTCAGCAGTAGTACAGTATGCCAGCTGATCAGTACTCAGCAGTAGTGCAGTATGCCAGCTGATCAGTACTCAGCAGTAGTGCAGTATGCCCGCTGATCAGTACTTAGCAGTAGTACACTATGCCAGCTGATCAGTACTCAGCAGTAGTACAGTATGCCAGCTGATCAGTACTCAGCAGTAGTACAGTATGCCAGCTGATCAGTACTCAGCAGTAGTACACTATGCCAGCTGATCAGTACTCAGCAGTAGTACAGTATGCCAGCTGATCAGTACTCAGCAGTAGTACAGTATGCCAGCTGATCAGTACTCAGCAGTAGTACAGTATGCCAGCTGATCAGTACTTAGCAGTAGTACACTATGCCAGCTGATCAGTACTCAGCAGTAGTACAGTATGCCAGCTGATCAGTACTCAGCAGTAGTACAGTATGCCAGCTGATCAGTACTCAGCAGTAGTACAGTATGCCAGCTGATCAGTACACAGCAGTAGTACAGTATGCCAGCTGATCAGTACTCAGCAGTAGTACAGTATGCCAGCTGATCAGTACTTAGCAGTAGTACAGTATGACAGCTGATCAGTACTCAGCAGTAGTACAGTATGCCAGCTGATCAGTACTCAGCAGTAGTACAGTATGCCAGCTGATCAGTACTCAGCAGTAGGACAGTATGCCAGCTGATCAGTACTTAGCAGTAGTACAGTATGACAGCTGATCAGTATTCAGCAGTAGTACAGTATGCCAGCTGATCAGTACTCAGCAGTAGTACAGTATGACAGCTGATCAGTACTCAGCAGTAGTACAGTATGCCAGCTGATCAGTACTCAGCAGTAGTACAGTATGACAGCTGATCAGTACTCAGCAGTAGTACAGTATGCCAGCTGATCAGTACTCAGCAGTAGTACAGTATGACAGCTGATCAGTACTCAGCAGTAGTACAGTATGCCAGCTGATCAGTACTCAGCAGTAGTACAGTATGACAGCTGATCAGTACTCAGCAGTAGTACAGTATGCCAGCTGATCAGTACTCAGCAGTAGTACAGTATGACAGCTGATCAGTACTCAGCAGTAGTACAGTATGCCAGCTGATCAGTACTCAGCAGTAGTACAGTATGCCAGCTGATCAGTACTCAGCAGTAGTACAGTATGCCAGCTGATCAGTACTCAGCAGTAGTACAGTATGCCAGCTGATCAGTACTCAGCACTAGTACAGTATGCCAGCTGATCAGTACTCAGCACTAGTACAGTATGCCAGCTGATCAG
>NW_025752871.1:0-5000 GCF_021184085.1 Oncorhynchus gorbuscha
ATTATGGGGTACTGACTCATTCCTCTCTGCCTCCTTCTTTCCACTCCTCTCCTCTTTTGACCTCACCCTCTCACCTTCCCCCTACTCACAAGGCAGGCAATACGCTCGACCTCATCTTTACTAGATGCTGTTCTTCCACTAACCTCATTGCAACTCCCCTCCAAGTCTCCGACCACTACCTTGTATCCTTTTCCCTCTCGCTCTCATCCAACACTTCCCACACTGCCCCTACTCGGATGGTATCGCGCCGTCCCAACCTTCGCTCTCTCTCCTCCCCCGCTACTCTCTCTCCTCTTCCATCCTATCATCTCTTCCCTCTGCTCAAACCTTCTCCAACCTATCTCCTGATTCAGCCTCCTCAACGCTCCTCTCCTCCCTTTCTGCATCCTTTGACTCTCTATGTCCCCTATCTTCCAGGCCGGCTCGGTCCTCCCCTCCCGCTCCGTGGCTTGACGACTCATTGCGAGCTCACAGAACAGGGTTCCGGGCAGCCGAGCGGAAATGGAGGAAAACTCGCCTCCCCTGCGGACCTGGCATCCTTTCGCTCCCTCCTCTCTACATTTTCCTCCTCTGTCTCTGCTGCTAAAACCACTTTCTACCACTCTAAATTTCAAGCATCTGCCTCTAACCCTAGGAAGCTCTTTGCCACCTTCTCCTCCCTCCTGAATCCTCCTCCCCCCCCTCCTCCCTCTCTGCAGATGACTTCGTCAACCATTTTGAAAAGAAGGTCGACGACATCCGATCCTCGTTTGCTAAGTCAAACGACACTGCTGGTTCTGCTCACACTGCCCTACCCTGTGCTCTGACCTCTTTCTCCCTCTCTCTCCAGATGAAATCTCGCGTCTTGTGACGGCCGGCCGCCCAACAACCTGCCCGCTCGACCCTATCCCCTCCTCTCTTCTCCAGACCATTTCTGGAGACCTTCTCCCTTACCTCACCTCGCTCATCAACTTATCCCTGACCGCTGGCTACGTCCCTTCCGTCTTCAAGAGAGCGAGAGTTGCACCCCTTCTGAAAAAACCTACACTCGATCCCTCCGATGTTAACAACTACAGACCAGTATCCCTTCTTTCTTTTCTCTCCAAAACTCTTGAACATGCCGTCCTTGGTCAGCTCTCCCGCTATCTCTCTCAGAATGACCTTCTTGATCCAAATCAGTCAGGTTTCAAGACTAGTCATTCAACTGAGACTGCTCTTCTCTGTATCACGGAGGCGCTCCGCACCGCTAAAGCTAACTCTCTCTCCTCTGCTCTCATCCTTCTAGACCTATCGGCTGCCTTCGATACTGTGAACCATCAGATCCTCCTCTCCACCCTCTCCGAGTTGGGCATCTCTGGCGCGGCCCACGCTTGGATTGCGTCCTACCTGACAGGTCGCTCCTACCAGGTGGCGTGGCGAGAATCTGTCTCCTCACCACGCGCTCTCACCACTGGTGTCCCCCAGGGCTCTGTTCTAGGCCCTCTCCTATTCTCGCTATACACCAAGTCACTTGGCTCTGTCATAACCTCACATGGTCTCTCCTATCATTGCTATGCAGACGACACACAATTAATCTTCTCCTTTCCCCCTTCTGATGACCAGGTGGCGACCGCATCTCTGCATGTCTGGCAGACATATCAGTGTGGATGACGGATCACCACCTCAAGCTGAACTTCGGCAAGACGGAGCTGCTCTTCCTCCCGGGGAAGGACTGCCCGTTCCATGATCTCGCCATCACGGTTGACAACTCCATTGTGTCCTCCTCCCAGAGCGCTAAGAACCTTGGCGTGATCCTGGACAACTCCCTGTCGTTCTCAACTAACATCAAGACGGTGGCACGTTCCTGTAGGTTCATGCTCTACAACATCCGCAGAGTACGACCCTGCCTCACACAGGAAGCGGCGCAGGTCCTAATCCAGGCACTTGTCATCTCCCATCTGGATTACTGCAACTCGCTGTTGGCTGGGCTCCCTGCCTGTGCCATTAAACCCCTACAACTCATCCAGAACGCCGCAGCCCGTCTAGTGTTCAACCTTCCCAAGTTCTCTCACGTCACCCCGCTCCTCCGCTCTCTCCACTGGCTTCCAGTTGAAGCTCGCATCCGCTACAAGACCATGGTGCTTGCCTACGGAGCTGTGAGGGGAACGGCACCTCAGTACCTCCAGGCTCTGATCAGGCCCTACACCCAAATAAGGGCACTGCGTTCATCCACCTCTGGCCTGCTCGTCTCCCTACCACTGAGGAAGTACAGTTCCCGCTCAGCCCAGTCAAAACTGTTCGCTGCTCTGGCTCCCCAATGGTGGAACAAACTCCCTCACGACGCCAGGACAGCGGAGTCAATCACCACCTTCCGGAGACACCTGAAACCCCACCTCTTTAAGGAATACTTAGGATAGGATAAAGTAATCCTTCTCACCCCCCTTAAAATATTTAGATGCACTATTGTAAAGTGGCTGTTCCACTGGATGTCATAAGGTGAATGCACCAATTTGTAAGTCGCTCTGGATAAGAGCGTCTGCTAAATGACTTAAATGTAAATGTAATGTAAATGTACTGTGATGTCATTATGGGGTATTGTGTGTAGATTGCTGAGGATTTTTAAAATAATTTAATCAATTTTAGAATGAAGCTGTAACGTAACAAAATGTGGAAAAATGAATACACTGTAACTCTCTATCTTAGCGACACACTGTAACTCTCTATCTTAGCGACACACTGTAACTCTCTATCTTAGCGACACACTGTAACTCTCTATCTTAGCGACACACTGTAACTCTCTATCTTAGCGACACACTGTAACTCTCTATCTTAGCGACACACTGTAACTCTCTATCTTAGCGACACACTGTAACTCTCTATCTTAGCGACACACTGTAACTCTCTATCTTAGCGACACACTGTAACTCTCTATCTTAGCGACACACTGTAACTCTCTATCTTAGTGACACACTGTAACTCTCTATCTTAGCGACACACTGTAACTCTCTATCTTAGCGACACACTGTAACTCTCTATCTTAGTGACACACTGTAACTCTCTATCTTAGCGACACACTGTAACTCTCTATCTTAGCGACACACTGTAACTCTCTATCTTAGCGACACACTGTAACTCTCTATCTTAGCGACACACTGTAACTCTCTATCTTAGCGACACACTGTAACTCGTGTTATTCCATGATAGTTTGCCACTCATTGTGTCCATCACCAAATCTATCCATCTATGATTAAATATGAGGTTGGTTAAAGTATTAAGTATTAAGGATGAACAGAGTTGTGACAGAATCTAATCTATTACCTGGCATGAAGAAGGGGCTGGGGAACCCTCCACTGGGTGGTTTGGAGGAGGGGTACCCCGGTGAGTCCCTGTTGTAGTCAGCTGTGCTGGCAGATGGGGCATATACCTGGGAGAGACACACAGAGAGAGAGAGAGAGAGAGAGAGAGAGAGAGAGAGAGAGAGAGAGAGAGAGAGAGAGAGAGAGAGAGAGAGAGAGAGAGAGAGAGAGAGAGAGAGAGAGAGAGAGAGAGAGAGAGAGAGAGAGAGAGAGAGGGTTAAACACCTTAGAGAGACAGGGTCAGACGGACAACACCTTACAACAAGCTGCACGGTCATTGGCTAAGATAACAGGTAGACCAATCAATGAGCACTTGGGGTGAGCTTCTCCGTAAGACTTTTGTTCTTCGGCAGCAAGAGCTGATGTTACCTACATGTGAATCATGTTTGTCAGTGACAGTAAACATTCAGGGCTACGTCAAGACAAACAGCGTGAATATCTGGAACAACGAGCAGTCTGACATCATCACCAGAGACTTAACTTTACTTAAGGTCTTATCATGTAGCCAGACACATGAGGTCTGACATGCCTCAGAACAACAACCAACCAACCCCTGTTCTGCAACGTATGAGTACGGAGAATATAAGTGTGTGATGTTTGAGTGGTGAGAATGCAGAGAGGGAAAACACAGAAACCTGATAGTTACAGCAGGAAACAGCCTTCCCAGCCAACTTGGCCTCTTCATCTGTGTGTGTGTGTGTGTGTGTGTGTGTGTGTGTGTGTGTGTGTGTGTGTGTGTGTGTGTGTGTGTGTGTGTGTGTGTGTGTGTGTGTGTGTGTGTGTGTGTGTGTGTGTGTGTGTGTGTGTGTGTGTGTGTGTGTGTGTGTGTGTGTGTGTGTGTGTGTGTGTGTGAGAGAGAGAGAGAGAGGCTCTCAGGATATCTTAGCCATGTCAGCTGTGTCAGCTGCTGCTAAGACTAGAGATGTGTGTCAGACAGGCAGCTAGCCAGCGTTATGCTAACTAGGCTAACGGGACCACTCTGAGGCAGAGCAGACTACCCAACACAACACAGGGATGACAGTGTTACCATAGAAACGCCCTTCTATTAGGTCAGGATCAAACTGATTCCGAGACATTCAAGTTGTCAAAAAACAAATTATGCTATGCTTTCCGTAACGAAACTGAATCTCGGAGAAATCACCAACCACGCTGGGGCGGCAGCGTAGCCTAGTGGTTAGAGTGTTGGACTAGTAACTGGAAGGTTGCAAGTTCAAATCCCCGAACTGACAAGGTACAAATCTGTCATTCTGCTCCTGAACAAGGCAGTTAAACCACTGTTCCCAGGCTGTCATTGAAAATAAGAATTTGTTCTTAACTGACTTGCCTAGTAAAATAAAAACAACATTGTCTTTAAAAGGAAACATTCACCAAAGGATTGTGGTATTGAGTACACTTAGAGAGCACTGCTGGGAGGCTTGGTTCCCATGAAGCACCTTGCACCGAAAGGCCGGCCTGCCGGGCTCAATAATCATACCAGTGAGAGCTCCAAACTCAAGCAGTCCTGGTAATGCTGTCAGTCTCTAGTTGGGTTATGGACAGGCCTGTTATTGTTGTCGGTCTCTAGTTGGGTTATGGACAGGCCTGTTATTGTTGTCGGTCTCTAGTTGGGTTATGGACAGTCCTGGTAATGCTGTCAGTCTCTAGTTGGGTTATGGACAGGCCTGTTATTGTTGTCGGTCTCTAGTT
>NW_025752871.1:10000-11720 GCF_021184085.1 Oncorhynchus gorbuscha
TGTGCAGCAGTAGTTATATGGGCTATGCTATGCTATGCTATGCTATACTATGCTATGCTAAGCTATGCTATGTCCAGAATACTGTATTGCCCGTTTATTGGGTACACCCATCTAAAACCAGGTCGGACCCCCACCTCCAGAACAGCCTGAATTCTTTTCAATGCAGGTGTAGAAGCATGGTGGTGTGTATAGACAGTATTGGGAATATATAGGTAGGAAAAGGTATGCGCAGCAGTAGTTATATAGGTGAGCTATGTCCAGAATACTGTAATGACCGTTTATTAGGTACACCCATCTAAAACCAGGTCGGACCCCCCCCCACCCCCTCCAGAACAGCCTGAATTCTTCCTGAAGGCGTGGAAACGTTGTTCAGTTGGTATCAAGAAAACATTCTCCACACCATTACCCCACCGCCACCAGTCTGTGCTGTTGACACCAGTCAGCATGGGGGCCATGGACTCATGCCGCTATCACCAAATCTTGAGTCTGGCCATCAACGAGCTGTTTTTCGCTCATAGGACTGCCGCTGACTGGATGATTTTGGTTTGTCACACCATTCTCAGTAAACCCAGGAGGGCATTTTCTGAGGTACTGGAACCGATGCACCAGGCACTGATCATACCAGACCCAGTCACTTAGGTCACTAGTTTTTGTCCAGTCTGATGTTGAATCGAATAGTAGCAATGCCTGGATGCCTGCTTTATATAACAAGCCACGGCCACGTGACTCGCTGTCTGTAGTAGCAAAATATTTTTGGGGTGAACGGGTGGTGTACCTAATAAACTGGTGGCTTGTAAATCGAATAACTATTGGCTTAATTTCTCAGATATCCAAATTAAATTTCAACAAGATGACGTTGTAGGATTGCTCATCGTATTTGTTTCTAAATACAGTTGAAATGTCACACGACTCTGTTTAATGACTTTGTACATAGGGCAACAGTCTCTAAGGTGCAGGGTAGTACCAGTCTCTAAGTTGCAGGGTAGAGTACCGGGTGGTAGCCGGTAGTAACAGTCTCTAAGGTGCAGGGTAGTAACAGTCTCTAAGGTGCAGGGTAGAGTACCGGTAGTGGTCTCTAAGGTGCCGGGTAGAGTACCGGTGGTAGCCAGGTAGTAACAGTCTCTAAGGTGCAGGGTAGTAACAGTCTCTAAGGTGCAGGGTAGAGTACCATGCAGTAGCCAGTAGTAACAGTCTCTAAGGTGCAGGGTAGAGTACCGGGTGTAGTAGCCAGGTAGTAACAGTCTCTAAGGTGCAGGGTAGAGTAAACCATGCAGTAGCCAGTAGTAACAGTCTCTAAGGTTCAGGGTAGAGTACTGGGTGGTAGCCAGTAGTAACAGTCTAAGGTGCAGGGTAGAGTACCGGGTGGTAGCCGGGTAGTAACAGTCTCTAAGGTGCAGGGTAGTAACAGTCTCTAAGGTGCAGGGTAGAGTACCGGGTGGTAGCCAGTAGTAACAGTCTCTAAGGTGCAGGGTAGAGTACCGGGTGGTAGCCAGTAGTAACAGTCTCTAAGGTGCAGGGTAGTAACAGTCTCAAGGTGCAGGGTAGAGTACCGTAGGTGGTAGCAGGGTAGTAACAATCTCTAAGGTGCAGGGTAGAGTACTGGGGGTGGTACGGTTAGTACCAGCTAAGGTGCGGTAGTAACAGTCTCTAAGAGGCAGGGTAGAGTACCGGGTGGTAGCCAGATAGTAACAGTCTCTAAGGTGCAGGGTAGAGTACCGGG
>NW_025752872.1:0-11719 GCF_021184085.1 Oncorhynchus gorbuscha
CATGTCAAAAAGTTCAATGTTGGTTTCCAGATGGGCTGTCATGTGCCTTTTACTGAGGAGTGGCTTCTGTATGGCCACTCTACCATAAAGGCCTGATTGGTGGAGTGCTGAAAAGATAGCTGTCCTTCTAGAAGGTTCTCCCATCTCCACAGAGGAACTCTCGAGCTCAGTCAGAGTGACCATCGAATTCTTGGTCACCTCCCTGACCAAGGCCCTGTCATTACGGGTATTGGGTGTAGATTGATGCGGGTGGAAAAAAACATTCATTCCATTTTAAAATAATTACGTAACAAAATGTGGAGAAGGGGTCTGAGTACTTTCCGAATGCACGATAGATAGGATATATAAGATAGGACAGGATAGGATATATATATAGGATAGATATGATAGACAGATAGTTTAGGAAATTATAGATAGGATAGGATATATATGATAGATGGGATAGATTAGATAGGATAGATATGATAGGATATAGGATAGATAGGATTGGATAGGCAGAGGAGATAGGATAGGATATATATGATAGATGGGATAGATTAGATAGGATAGATATGATAGGATTGGATAGGCAGAGGAGATAGGATAGATGGTCAATAATGATAAAGAATTCAAAAAGAGTTATAGATGGATCTCTGTACATCCTCAGCATCAGTCAGATAGATGGGACAGGGTTATAGATGGGACAGGGTTATAGATGGGACAGGGTTATAGATGGGACAGGGTTATAGATGGGACAGGGTTATAGATGGGACAGGGTTATAGATGGGACAGGGTTATAGATGGGACAGGGTTATAGATGGGACAGGGTTATAGATGGGACAGGGTTATAGATGGGACAGGGTTATAGATGGGACAGGGTTATAGATGGGACAGGGTTATAGATGGGACAGGGTTATAGATGGGACAGGGTTATAGATGGGACAGGGTTATAGATGGGGCAGGGTTATAGATGGGACAGGGTTATAGATGGGACAGGGTTATAGATGGGACAGGGTTATAGATGGGGCAGGGTTATAGATGGGACAGGGTTATAGATGGGACAGGGTTATAGATGGGGCAGGGTTATAGATGGGACAGGGTTATAGATGGGACAGGGTTATAGATGGGACAGGGTTATAGATGGGGCAGGGTTATAGATGGGGCAGGGTTATAGATGGGACAGGGTTATAGATGGGACAGGGTTATAGATGGGACAGGGTAATAGATGGATCTCTGTACATCCTCAGCATCAGTCAGAAAGATGGGACAGGGTTATAGATGGGACAGGGTTATAGATGGGACAGGGTTATAGATGGGACAGGGTTATAGATGGGACAGGGTTATAGATGGGACAGGGTTATAGATGGGACAGGGTTATAGATGGGACAGGGTTATAGATGGGACAGGGTTATAGATAGGACAGGGTTATAGATGGGACAGGGTTATAGATGGGACAGGGTTATAGATGGGACAGGGTTATAGATGGGACAGGGTTATAGATGGGACAGGGTTATAGATGGGACAGGGTTATAGATAGGACAGGGTTATAGATGGGACAGGGTTATAGATGGATCTCTGTACATCCTCAGCATCAGTCAGAAAGATGGGACAGGGTTATAGATGGGACAGGGTTATAGATGGGACAGGGTTATAGATGGGACAGGGTTATAGATGGGACAGGGTTATAGATGGGACAGGGTTATAGATGGGACAGGGTTATAGATGGGACAGGGTTATAGATGGGACAGGGTTATAGATAGGACAGGGTTATAGATGGGACAGGGTTATAGATGGGACAGGGTTATAGATGGGACAGGGTTATAGATGGGACAGGGTTATAGATGGGACAGGGTTATAGATGGGACAGGGTTATAGATGGGACAGGGTTATAGATGGGACAGGGTTATAGATGGGACAGGGTTATAGATAGGACAGGGTTATAGATGGGACAGGGTTATAGATGGATCTCTGTACATCCTCAGCATCAGTCAGAAAGATGGGACAGGGTTATAGATGGGACAGGGTTATAGATGGGACAGGGTTATAGATGGGACAGGGTTATAGATAGGACAGGGTTATAGATGGGACAGGGTTATAGATGGATCTCTGTACATCCTCAGCATCAGTCAGAAAGATGGGACAGGGTTATAGATGGGACAGGGTTATAGATGGGACAGGGTTATAGATGGGACAGGGTTATAGATGGGACAGGGTTATAGATAGGACAGGGTTATAGATGGGACAGGGTTATAGATGGATCTCTGTACATCCTCAGCATCAGTCAGAAAGATGGGACAGGGTTATAGATGGGACAGGGTTATAGATGGGACAGGGTTATAGATGGGACAGGGTTATAGATGGGACAGGGTTATAGATGGGACAGGGTTATAGATGGGACAGGGTTATAGATGGGACAGGGTTATAGATAGGACAGGGTTATAGATGGGACAGGGTTATAGATGGGACAGGGTTATAGATGGGACAGGGTTATAGATGGGACAGGGTTATAGATGGGACAGGGTTATAGATGGGACAGGGTTATAGATGGGACAGGGTTATAGATGGGACAGGGTTATAGATGGACAGGGTTATAGATGGGACAGGGTTATAGATGGGACAGGGTTATAGATGGGACAGGGTTATAGATGGGACAGGGTTATAGATGGGGCAGGGTTATAGATGGACAGGGTTATAGATGGACAGGGTTATAGATGGGACAGGGTTATAGATGGGGCAGGGTTATAGATGGACAGGGTTATAGATGGGACAGGGTTATAGATGGGGCAGGGTTATAGATGGGACAGGGTTATAGATGGGACAGGGTTATAGATGGGACAGGGTTATAGATGGGGCAGGGTTATAGATGGGGCAGGGTTATAGATGGGACAGGGTTATAGATGGGACAGGGTTATAGATGGGACAGGGTTATAGATGGATCTCTGTACATCCTCAGCATCAGTCAGAAAGATGGGACAGGGTTATAGATGGGACAGGGTTATAGATGGGACAGGGTTATAGATGGGACAGGGTTATAGATGGGACAGGGTTATAGATGGGACAGGGTTATAGATGGGACAGGGTTATAGATGGGACAGGGTTATAGATGGGACAGGGTTATAGATAGGACAGGGTTATAGATGGGACAGGGTTATAGATGGGACAGGGTTATAGATGGGACAGGGTTATAGATGGGACAGGGTTATAGATGGGACAGGGTTATAGATGGGACAGGGTTATAGATAGGACAGGGTTATAGATGGGACAGGGTTATAGATGGATCTCTGTACATCCTCAGCATCAGTCAGAAAGATGGGACAGGGTTATAGATGGGACAGGGTTATAGATGGGACAGGGTTATAGATGGGACAGGGTTATAGATGGGACAGGGTTATAGATGGGACAGGGTTAAGGATGGGACAGGGTTATAGATGGGACAGGGTTATAGATGGGACAGGGTTATAGATAGGACAGGGTTATAGATGGGACAGGGTTATAGATGGGACAGGGTTATAGATGGGACAGGGTTATAGATGGGACAGGGTTATAGATGGGACAGGGTTATAGATGGGACAGGGTTATAGATGGGACAGGGTTATAGATGGGACAGGGTTATAGATGGGACAGGGTTATAGATAGGACAGGGTTATAGATGGGACAGGGTTATAGATGGATCTCTGTACATCCTCAGCATCAGTCAGAAAGATGGGACAGGGTTATAGATGGGACAGGGTTATAGATGGGACAGGGTTATAGATGGGACAGGGTTATAGATGGGACAGGGTTATAGATAGGACAGGGTTATAGATGGGACAGGGTTATAGATGGATCTCTGTACATCCTCAGCATCAGTCAGAAAGATGGGACAGGGTTATAGATGGGACAGGGTTATAGATGGGACAGGGTTATAGATGGGACAGGGTTATAGATGGGACAGGGTTATAGATGGGACAGGGTTATAGATGGGACAGGGTTATAGATGGGACAGGGTTATAGATAGGACAGGGTTATAGATGGGACAGGGTTATAGATGGGACAGGGTTATAGATGGGACAGGGTTATAGATGGGACAGGGTTATAGATGGGACAGGGTTATAGATGGGACAGGGTTATAGATGTGACAGGGTTATAGATGGGACAGGGTTATAGATGGGACAGGGTTATAGATGGGACAGGGTTATAGATGGGACAGGGTTATAGATAGGACAGGGTTATAGATGGGACAGGGTTATAGATGGATCTCTGTACATCCTCAGCATCAGTCAGAAAGATGGGACAGGGTTATAGATGGGACAGGGTTATAGATGGGACAGGGTTATAGATGGGACATGGTTATAGATGGGACAGGGTTATAGATGGGACAGGGTTATAGATGGGACAGGGTTATAGATGGGACAGGTATATAGATTTGCAAATATTTATATGTATTTATTTATTTGCAAATAAATTAATTTAAAATCCTACAATGTGATTTTATGGATGTATTTTTCTCATTTTGTCTGTCATAGTTGAAGTGTACCTATGATGAAAATTACAGGCCTCTCTCATCTTTTTAAGTGGGAGAACTTGCACAATTGGTGGCTGACTAAATACTTTTTTGCCCCACTGTATATAGAGGGGACAGGGTTATAGATGGGACAGGGTTATAGATGGGACGGATATATAGATGGGACAGGTATATAGATGGGACATGGTTATAGATGGGACAGGGTTATAGATAGGACAGGGTTATAGATGGGACATGGTTATAGATGGGACATGGTTATAGATGGGACAGGGTTATATATAGGACAGGGTTATAAATGGGACAGATATATAGATGGGACAGGGTTATAGATGGGACAGGGTTATAGATGGGACAGGGTTATAGATGGGGCAGGGTTATAGATGGGACAGGGTTATAGATGGGACAGGGTTATAGATGGGACAGGGTTATAGATGGGACAGGGTTATAGATAGGACAGGGTTATAGATGGGACAGGGTTATAGATAGGACAGGGTTATAGATGGGACAGGGTTATAGATGGGACAGGGTTATAGATGGGACAGGGTTATAGATGGGACAGGGTTATAGATGGGACAGGGTTATAGATAGGACAGGGTTATAGATGGGACAGGGTTATAGATGGGACAGGGTTATAGATGGGACAGGGTTATAGATGGGACAGGGTTATAGATGGGACAGGGTTATATATGTCGATGGGGCGATCTACCTTCGGATGCTCTCTCTGGGAGCTCCAGGCCCCAGGCCCTGTCATCACACCCAAGGATCAAAAGCCTCTGGCTGGGCTGCTCTCGCCGCTCTCTCCCTGTGTGACTGACTGACTAGCTGACTGGCTGACACACAGACACACACGCTGGCAGGGCCTTTCATTCAATATTCTCACTGTAGCTCAGGTGGAGCGATGGGGAGGGGGCTGAGGGAGGAGGGGGGATTAGAGAGTTACTTTTTCTCCATCAGCATCTTTGTTTTTCAGCGGTTGAATTTGTCAAATTCTGATTGGCTCTCAGAGGAGGCAGAGATAGGAGGCTTCTGATTGGCTCTCAGAGGAGGCAGAGATAGGAGGTTTCTGATTGGCTCTCAGAGGAGGCAGAGATAGGAGCTTTTCTTCCACCTGTATTTCTGCAATCTCTTTGTGTGTGTGTGTGTGTGTGTGTGTGTGTGTGTGTGTGTGTGTGTGTGTGTGTGTGTGTGTGTGTGTGTGTGTGTGTGTGTGTGTGTGTGTGTGTGTGTGTGTGTGTGTGTGTGTGTGTGTGTGTGTGTGTGTGTGTGTGCATGTTGTCTAAGTAATATACTGTACATTATACAGGGTCATGTTGTCTATGTAGTACATTATACAGGGTCATGTTGTCTATGTAGTACAGTATACAGGGTCATGTTGTCTATGTAGTACAGTATACAGGGTCATGTTGTCTATGTAGTACAGTATACAGGGTCATGTTGTCTATGTAGTACAGTATACAGGGTCATGTTGTCTAAGTAGTACAGTATACAGGGTCATGTTGTCTAAGTAGTACAGTATACAGGGTCATGTTGTCTAAGTAGTACAGTATACAGGGTCATGTTGTCTATGTAGTACAGTATACAGGGTCATGTTGTCTATGTAGTACAGTATACAGGGTCATGTTGTCTATGTAGTACAGTATACAGGGTCATGGTGTCTAAGTAGTACAGTATACAGGGTCATGTTGTCTATGTAGTACAGTATACAGGGTCATGGTGTCTAAGTAATATACTGTACATTATACAGGGTCATGTTGTCTATGTAGTACAGTATACAGGGTCATGTTGTCTAAGTAGTACAGTATACAGGGTCATGTTGTCTATGTAGTACAGTATACAGGGTCATGTTGTCTAAGTAGTACAGTATACAGGGTCATGGTGTCTATGTAGTACAGTATACAGGGTCATGTTGTCTATGTAGTACAGTATACAGGGTCATGTTGTCTATGTAGTACAGTATACAGGGTCATGTTGTCTATGTAGTACAGTATACAGGGTCATGTTGTCTATGTAGTACAGTATACAGGGTCATGGTGTCTATGTAGTACAGTATACAGGGTCATGGTGTCTACGTAGTACAGTATACAGGGTCATGGTGTCTACGTAGTACAGTATACAGGGTCATGTTGTCTATGTAGTACAGTATACAGGGTCATGTTGTCTATGTAGTACAGTATACAGGGTCATGTTGTCTATGTAGTACAGTATACAGGGTCATGTTGTCTATGTAGTACAGTATACAGGGTCATGTTGTCTATGTAGTACAGTATACAGGGTCATGTTGTCTATGTAGTACAGTATACAGGGTCATGTTGTCTATGTAGTACAGTATACAGGGTCATGTTGTCTATGTAGTACAGTATACAGGGTCATGTTGTCTATGTAGTACAGTATACAGGGTCATGTTGTCTATGTAGTACAGTATACAGGGTCATGGTGTCTACGTAGTACAGTATACAGGGTCATGGTGTCTACGTAGTACAGTATACAGGGTCATGTTGTCTATGTAGTACAGTATACAGAATCATGTTGTCTATGTAGTACAGTATACAGGATCATGTTGTCTATGTAGTACAGTATACAGAATCATGTTGTCTATGTAGTACAGTATACAGAATCATGTTGTCTATGTAGTACAGTATACAGGGTCATGTTGTCTATGTAGTACAGTATACAGGGTCATGTTGTCTATGTAGTACAGTATACAGGGTCATGTTGTCTATGTAGTACAGTATACAGGGTCATGTTGTCTATGTAGTACAGTATACAGGGTCATGTTGTCTATGTAGTACAGTATACAGGGTCATGTTGTCTATGTAGTACAGTATACAGGGTCATGTTGTCTATGTAGTACAGTATACAGGGTCATGTTGTCTATGTAGTACAGTATACAGGGTCATGTTGTCTATGTAGTACAGTATACAGGGTCATGTTGTCTATGTAGTACAGTATACAGGGTCATGTTGTCTATGTAGTACAGTATACAGGTCATGGTGTCTATGTAGTACAGTATACAGGGTCATGTTGTCTATGTAGTACAGTATACAGGGTCATGTTGTCTATGTAGTACAGTATACAGGGTCATGTTGTCTATGTAGTACAGTATACAGGGCCATGTTGTCTATGTAGTACAGTATACAGGGTCATGTTGTCTATGTAGTACAGTATACAGGGTCATGTTGTCTATGTAGTACAGTATACAGGGTCATGTTGTCTATGTAGTACAGTATACAGGGTCATGTTGTCTATGTAGTACAGTATACAGGGTCATGTTGTCTATGTAGTACAGTATACAGGGTCATGTTGTCTATGTAGTACAGTATACAGGGTCATGTTGTCTATGTAGTACATTATACAGGGTCATGTTGTCTATGTAGTACAGTATACAGGGTCATGTTGTCTATGTAGTACAGTATACAGGGTCATGGTGTCTACGTAGTACAGTATACAGGGTCATGTTGTCTATGTAGTACAGTATACAGGGTCATGTTGTCTAAGTAGTACAGTATACAGGGTCATGTTGTCTAAGTAGTACAGTATACAGGGTCATGTTGTCTATGTAGTACAGTATACAGGGTCATGTTGTCTAAGTAGTACAGTATACAGGATCATGTTGTCTATGTAGTACAGTATACAGGGTCATGGTGTCTATGTAGTACAGTATACAGGGTCATGTTGTCTATGTAGTACAGTATACAGGGTCATGGTGTCTATGTAGTACAGTATACAGGGTCATGTTGTCTATGTAGTACAGTATACAGGGTCATGTTGTCTATGTAGTACAGTATACAGGGTCATGTTGTCTATGTAGTACAGTATACAGGGTCATGGTGTCTATGTAGTACAGTATACAGGGTCATGTTGTCTATGTAGTACATTATACAGGGTCATGGTGTCTAAGTAATATACTGTACATTATACAGGGTCATGTTGTCTATGTAGTACAGTATACAGGGTCATGTTGTCTATGTAGTACAGTATACAGGGTCATGTTGTCTATGTAGTACAGTATACAGGGTCATGTTGTCTATGTAGTACAGTATACAGGGTCATGTTGTCTATGTAGTACAGTATACAGGGTCATGTTGTCTAAGTAGTACAGTATACAGGGTCATGTTGTCTAAGTAGTACAGTATACAGGGTCATGTTGTCTATGTAGTACAGTATACAGGGTCATGTTGTCTATGTAGTACAGTATACAGGGTCATGTTGTCTATGTAGTACAGTATACAGGGTCATGTTGTCTAAGTAGTACAGTATACAGGGTCATGTTGTCTAAGTAGTACAGTATACAGGGTCATGTTGTCTAAGTAGTACAGTATACAGGGTCATGTTGTCTATGTAGTACAGTATACAGGGTCATGTTGTCTATGTAGTACAGTATACAGGGTCATGTTGTCTAAGTAGTACAGTATACAGGGTCATGGTGTCTATGTAGTACAGTATACAGGGTCATGTTGTCTATGTAGTACAGTATACAGGTCATGTTGTCTATGTAGTACAGTATACAGGGTCATGTTGTCTATGTAGTACAGTATACAGGGTCATGTTGTCTATGTAGTACAGTATACAGGGTCATGTTGTCTATGTAGTACAGTATACAGGGTCATGTTGTCTATGTAGTACAGTATACAGGGTCATGTTGTCTATGTAGTACATTATACAGGGTCATGTTGTCTATGTAGTACAGTATACAGGGTCATGTTGTCTATGTAGTACAGTATACAGGTCATGGTGTCTCCACGTAGTACAGTATACAGGGTCATGTTGTCTATGTAGTACAGTATACAGGGTCATGTTGTCTAAGTAGTACAGTATACAGGGTCATGTTGTCTAAGTAGTACAGTATACAGGGTCATGTTGTCTATGTAGTACAGTATACAGGGTCATGTTGTCTAAGTAGTACAGTATACAGGATCATGTTGTCTATGTAGTACAGTATACAGGGTCATGTTGTCTATGTAGTACAGTATACAGGGTCATGTTGTCTATGTAGTACAGTATACAGGGTCATGGTGTCTATGTAGTACAGTATACAGGGTCATGTTGTCTATGTAGTACATTATACAGGGTCATGGTGTCTAAGTAATATACTGTACATTATACAGGGTCATGTTGTCTATGTAGTACAGTATACAGGGTCATGTTGTCTATGTAGTACAGTATACAGGGTCATGTTGTCTATGTAGTACAGTATACAGGGTCATGTTGTCTATGTAGTACAGTATACAGGGTCATGTTGTCTATGTAGTACAGTATACAGGGTCATGTTGTCTATGTAGTACAGTATACAGGGTCATGTTGTCTATGTAGTACAGTATACAGGGTCATGTTGTCTAAGTAGTACAGTATACAGGGTCATGGTGTCTACGTAGTACAGTATACAGGGTCATGGTGTCTATGTAGTACAGTATACAGGGTCATGTTGTCTATGTAGTACAGTATACAGGGTCATGTTGTCTATGTAGTACAGTATACAGGGTCATGTTGTCTATGTAGTACAGTATACAGGGTCATGTTGTCTATGTAGTACAGTATACAGGGTCATGTTGTCTATGTAGTACAGTATACAGGGTCATGTTGTCTATGTAGTACAGTATACAGGGTCATGTTGTCTATGTAGTACAGTATACAGGGTCATGGTGTCTATGTAGTACAGTATACAGGGTCATGTTGTCTATGTAGTACAGTATACAGGGTCATGGTGTCTATGTAGTACAGTATACAGGGTCATGTTGTCTATGTAGTACAGTATACAGGGTCATGTTGTCTATGTAGTACAGTATACAGGGTCATGTTGTCTATGTACAGTACAGTATACAGGGTCATGTTGTCTATGTAGTACAGTATACAGGGTCATGTTGTCTATGTAGTACAGTATACAGGGTCATGTTGTCTATGTAGTACAGTATACAGGGTCATGTTGTCTATGTAGTACAGTATACAGGGTCATGGTGTCTAATGTAGTACAGTATACAGGGTCATGTTGTCTATGTAGTACAGTATACAGGGTCATGTTGTCTATGTAGTACAGTATACAGGGTCATGGTGTCTAAGTAATATACTGTACAGTATACAGGGTCATGTTGTCTATGTAGTACAGTATACAGGGTCATGTTGTCTATGTAGTACAGTATACAGGGTCATGTTGTCTATGTAGTACAGTATACAGGGTCATGGTGTCTATGTAGTACAGTATACAGGGTCATGTTGTCTATGTAGTACAGTATACAGGGTCATGTTGTCTATGTAGTACAGTATACAGGGTCATGTTGTCTATGTAGTACAGTATACAGGGTCATGTTGTCTATGTAGTACAGTATACAGGGTCATGTTGTCTATGTAGTACAGTATACAGGGTCATGTTGTCTATGTAGTACAGTATACAGGGTCATGGTGTCTAAGTAATATACTGTACATTATACAGGGTCATGTTGTCTATGTAGTACAGTATACAGGGTCATGTTGTCTATGTAGTACAGTATACAGGGTCATGTTGTCTATGTAGTACAGTATACAGGGTCATGTTGTCTATGTAGTACAGTATACAGGGTCATGTTGTCTATGTAGTACAGTATACAGGGTCATGGTGTCTATGTAGTACAGTATACAGGGTCATGTTGTCTATGTAGTACATTATACAGGGTCATGGTGTCTAAGTAATATACTGTACATTATACAGGGTCATGTTGTCTATGTAGTACAGTATACAGGGTCATGTTGTCTATGTAGTACAGTATACAGGATCATGTTGTCTATGTAGTACATTATACAGGGTCATGGTGTCTAAGTAATATACTGTACATTATACAGGGTCATGTTGTCTATGTAGTACAGTATACAGGGTCATGTTGTCTATGTAGTACAGTATACAGGGTCATGGTGTCTGTAGTACAGTATACAGGGTCATGTTGTCTAATGTAGTACAGTATACAGGGTCATGGTGTCTAAGTAATATACTGTACATTATACAGGTCATGTTGTCTATGTAGTACAGTATACAGGGTCATGTTGTCTATGTAGTACAGTATACAGGGTCATGTTGTCTAAGTAGTACAGTATACAGGGTCATGTTGTCTATGTAGTACAGTATACAGGGTCATGTTGTCTATGTAGTACAGTATACAGGGTCATGTTGTCTATGTAGTACAGTATACAGGGTCATGTTGTCTATGTAGTACAGTATACAGGGTCATGTTGTCTATGTAGTACAGTATACAGGGTCATGTTGTCTATGTA
>NW_025752873.1:0-11715 GCF_021184085.1 Oncorhynchus gorbuscha
TAACCCTAACCCACTCATACAAAACAATATCCCCCTAGTCACTAACCTAACCCTAACCCACTCATACAAAACAATATCCCCCTAGTCACTAACCTAACCCTAACCCACTCATACAAAACAATATCCCCCTAGTCACTAACCTAACCTAACCCACTCATACAAAACAATATCCCCCTAGTCACTAACCCTAACCCACTCATACAAAACAATATCCCCTAGTCACTAACCTAACCCTAACCTCATACAAAACAATATCCCTAGTCACTAACCTAACCCACTCCTTGCAAAACAATATATCCCTAGTCACTAACCTAACCACTCATACAAAACAATATCCCCTAAGTCATAACCCTAACCCACTCATACAAAACAATATCCTAGTCACTGACCTAACCCACTCATCATCCCCCTGGTCACTAGCCTAAACAATGCAAGGCAATATCCCCTAGTCACAGCCTAACCTAACCCACTCATCAAACCAATATCCCTAGTCACTGGCCTAGCCCACTCATAAAAAACAATGTCCTGGTCACTGACCTAGCCCTAGGCCCACTCATGCAAACAATATCCCCTGGTCATAACCCTAGCCTAGCCCACTCATGCAAAACAATATCCCCCTGGTCACTAACCTAGCCCTAACCCACTCATAAAAACAATATCCTAGTCACTAGCCTAACCCACTCATACAAAACAATATCCTGGTCACTAGCCTAACCCACTCTTGCAAAACAATATCCCCTGGTCATAACCCTAACCCACTCATCAAAACAATGTCCCCTGGTCACTAACCTAACCTACCCACTCATACAAAACAATATCCCTAGTCACTAACCCTAACCCTAACCACTCATATGCAAACAATATCCCCTGTCACTAGCCTAAGCCCATCATCACAATGTCCCTAGCCTAGCCCTATTACTCATACAAGGCAATATCCCTAGTCACTAACCCTAACCCACTCATGCAAACAATATCCCTAGTCACTAGCCTGGCCTAACCCACTCATACAAAACAATATCCCCTAGTCACTAGCCTAATTGCTCATACAAAACAATGTCCCCCTGGTCACTACCCTCTAACCCACTCATGAGACAATATCCCTGGTCTGAAGCCTAACCCTAACCCACTCTTATAGAGAACAATATCCCCCCTGGTCACTTCAAGCCCTATTACACTCATACCCAGGCAATGTCCCTAGTCACTAACCCTAACCCACTCATACAAAACAATATCCCCCTGGTCACTAACCCTAACCTACTCATACAAAACAATATCCCCTAGTCACTAACCCTAACCCACTCATACAAAACAATATCCCCCCCCTAGTCACTAACCCTAACCCACTCATACAAAACAATATCCCCCTGGTCACTAACCCTAACCTAACCCACTCATACAAAACAATATCCCCCTAAGTCACTAACCCTAACCCACTCATACAAAACAATATCCCCCTAGTCACTAACCCTAATCCACTCATACAAAACAATATCCCCTAGTCACCAACCTAACCCACTCATACAAAACAATATCCCCTGGGTCACTAACCTAACATTGTCCAACTCCACTCATACAAAACAATGTCCCCCTAGTCACTAACCCTGGGTCAACCCACCATAAGCGCAAAACAATATCCCCCTAGTCACTAACCCCAACCCCAACCCACTCATACAAAACAATATCCCCCTAGTCACTGGCCTAACCCACTCATACAAAACAATATCCCCCTGGTCGCTGGCCTAACCTCAACTCCACTCATGCAAAACAATATTCCCCCTAGTCACTAACCCTAACCCACTCATACAAAACAATATCCCCCCAGTCACTAACCCTAACCCTAACCCACTCATATAAAACAATATCCCCTAGTCACTGGCCTAACCCACTCATATAAAATAATATTCCCTTTAGTCACTAACCAACCCTAACCACTATACAAAAACAATATCCTCTTTGTCACTAACCCTAACCCACTCATACAAAAACAATATCCCCTAGTCACTAACCCTAACCTAACCCACTCATGCAAAACAATATCCCTAGTCACTAACCCTAACCCTAACCCACTATACAAAACAATATCTCCTAGTTCACTAACCCTAACCCTAACCCACTTATATAAAATAATATTCCCCCCTAGTCACTAACCCTAACCCACTATACAAAATAATATTCTAGTCACTAACCCTAAAACCCTAACCCACCATACAAAACAATATCCCCCCTAGTCACTAATTTTAACCCACTCATATAAAATAATATTCCTTTAGTTACTAACCCCAACCCACTAATTTACAAAACAGTTATCCCCTAGTCACTAACCCTAACCCACTCATACAAAACAATATCCCCCTAGTCACTAACCCTAACCCACCTCTATACAAAACAATATCCCCCTTGTCAATATCCCCCTAACCCTAACTCACTCATATAAAACAATATCCCCCTAGTCACTAACCCTAACCCTAACCCACTCATACAAAACAATATCCCCCTGGTCACTAACCCTAACCCACTCATACAAAACAATATCCCCTAGTCACTAACTAACCCAACCCACTCATACAAAACAATATCCCCTAGTCACTAACCCTAACCCTAACCCACTATACAAAACAATATCCCCCTAGTCACTAACCAACCCACTCATACAAAACAATATCCCCTAGTCACTAACCCTAACCCTAACTCATACAAAACAATATCCCCTAGTCACTAACCCTAACCCACTCATACAAAACAATATCCCCTAGTCACTAACCCTAACCCACTCATACAAAACAATATCCCCCTTGTCACTAACCTGGCCTAACTCCTACCAAGGCAATGTCCCCCTGGTCACTGAGCCTATTTTATATAAAACAATATCCCCTGGTCCCTAGCTTCAAACCCTCTCATACAGCAATGTCCCCCACTCATACAAAACAATATCCCCCTAGTAGCCACTGGGCAATGTCCCCCTAACCAACCCTAACCACTCATACAAAACAATATCCCCCTAGTCACTAACCCTAACCCTAACCCACTCATACAAAACAATATCCCCTAGTCACTAACCCTAACCCACTCATACAAAACAATATCCCCCTAGTCACTAACCCTAACCCACTCATACAAAACAATATCCCCTAGTCACTAACCCTAACCCACTCATACAAAACAATATCCCCCTAGTCACTACCCTAACCCTAACCCACTCATAAAAACAATATCCCCCATAGTCACCAATGTCCTGGTCACCCTGGCCCTAACCCACTCATACAAAACAATATCCCCTAGTCACTGGCCTGGCCCTACTCATACAAAAGCAATGTCCCCCTGGTCACTGGCCTAGCCTTCATGGGCAATGTCCCCCTAACCCGCTGGCCCATACAAAATAATATCTCCCCTGGTCACTAGCCTAGCCTAACCCTCATACAAAACAATATCCCCTAGTCACTAGCCTAACCCACTCATACAAGACAATATCCCCCTAGTCACTAGCCTAAGCCTAGCCCACTCATTGAAAGACAATGTCCCCCTGGTCAAAGCCCTATTCCTTTAGCCTAGCCCACTCATGCAAAACAATGTCCCCTGGGCCTAACCCACTCATACAGACCAAATCCCCTGGCCTGGCCTTTACTCGCGCAAGGCAATGTCCCTAGTCACTCATGCTCATATAAAGACAATGTCCCCCTGGTCACTAGCCCTAGCCCTAACCCACTCATACAAAAGACAATATCCCTAGTCACTAACCCTAAGCCACTCCTACAAACCAATATCCCCTGGTCACTAGCCTGGCCCCACTCATGCAAACCAATGTCCCCTGGTCCCTAGCCCTAGCCCTAGCCACTCATACAAACAATGTCCCCTGGTCACTAGCCCTAAACCACTCATACAAAACAATATCCCTGGTCACTACCCTAGCCCTAACCCACTCATATAAAACAATATCCCCTGGTCACTAGCCCTAACCCACTCATACAAACCAATATCCCCCTGGTCACTAACCCTAGCCCACTCATGCAAAACAATATCACCCCAGTCACTAACCTAGCCTAACCCACTCATACAAAACAATATCCCCCTGGTCACTAACCCTAGCCCTACTCATGCAAAGACAATATCCCCTGGTCACTGGCCTGGCCTAGCCCACTCATACAAAACAATATCCCTGGTCACTAACCCTAACCCACTCATACAAAACAATATCCCCCTAGTCACTAACCCTAACCCACTCATACAAAACAATGTCCCCTGGTCACACCTAAACCCTAACCCACTCATACAAAACAATATCCCCCTAGTCATGGCCCTGGCCTAACCCACTCATACACAAAACAATATCCCCTAGTCACCTAGCTCCTAGTATCCCCCTAGCCTAGCCCACTCATGCAAAGACAATATCCCCTGGTCACTAGCCTAGCCTATCCCCTGGTCACTAGCCTAGCCCACTCATACAAAACAATATCCCTAGTCCACTCTACAAAACAATGTCCCCCCTAACCCTAGCCCACTCATACAAGACAATATCCCCCTGGTCATTCAACCTAACCTAACCCACTCATTCAAACAATGTCCCCTGGTCAACCTATTGCTCATACAAAGGCAATGTCCCCTGGTCACTAACCTGGCCTCTCATACGTGCAAACAATATCCCCTAGTCACTAACCCTAACCCACTCATACAAAACAATATCCCCCTGGTCACTGGCCCTAACCCATCATACAAGGCAATATCCCTGGTCCAGCCTAAGCCCATATGCAAAGACAATATCCCCCTGGTCACTAACCTAACCCACTCATACAAAACAATATCCCCTGGTCACTACCCCTAGCCCATCAAGCAAAGACAATGTCCCCCTGGTCACTAACCCTACCCACTCATGCAAAACAATGTCCCCCTGGTCACCTAGCCCTAGCCCCACTCATACAAAGACAATGTCCCCTGGTCACTAGCCAGCCCTCACCCACTCATACCAAGACAATGTCCCCTGGTCACTTTAACCCTAGCCCACTCATGCAAAACAACATCCCCCTGGTCACTAACCCTAGCCCACTCATAATCCCCTCTTTAGCCTGGCCTACCCACTCAAAGACAATATCCCCTGGTCACTAACCTAACCCACTCATACAAACAATATCCCCCTGGTCACTAACCCTAACCTAACCCTAACCTCATACAAACAATATCCCCCTGGTCACTAGCCTCAACCCACTCCTCAACCAGCATCCCCCTGGTCACTGGCCTATAGCCCAATGCAAGGCAATGTCCCCCTGGTCACTGGCCCTACTCAACCCCAAGGCAATGTCCCCCCCACTCATCATGCAAAACAATATCCCCCTAGTCACTAAGGCCCTAGTCACCCACTCATACAAAGGCCAATATCCCCCCAAGTCTGGCCTAGCCTAACCCACTCATACCAAACAACAAGTCATCCCCCTCATACAAACAATATCCCCTAGTCACTAACCCTATTACTCATACAAAACAACATCCCCCCTAGTCACTAACCTAACCCCCACTCATACAAAACAATATCCCCCTAGTCACTAACCCCTATTCACTCCCAAGCATCCCCTAGTCACTAGCCAGCCCACAAGACAATATCCCCCTAGTCACTAACCCTAACCCACTCATACAAACCAATATCCCCCTAGTCACTAACCCTAACTCCTAACCTCACTAGCCTACCCTCATACAAACAATATCCCCCTAGTCACTAACCCAACCCTAACCCACTCATACAAAAACAATATCCCCTAGTCACTAACCTAACCCTAACCAATAATGTCACCCATACAAAACAATCATCCCCCTAGTCACTAACCCTAACCCACTCATACAAAACAATATCCCCCTAGTCACTAACCCTTAACCCTAACCCACTCATACAAAGGCAATATCCCCTAGTCACTAACCCCCTAACCCTAACCCACTCATACAACAATATCCCCTAGTCACTAACCCTAACTCCTGAGGCAATGTCCCCTGGTCACTGGCATACAAAACAACTGAGCTGGCCCCTGGCTGGTCACTAGTGTCCCTAACCTAACCCACTCATACAAAAACAATATCCCCTAGTCACTAGCCTAAGCCCTAACCCATCATACAGAAACAATATCCCCCTAGTCACTAGCCCAACCCTAACCCACTCATACCAAAACACCCCTGGTCATATCCCCTAGTCACTCAACCCTACTGGTCACTGGCCTGGCCTAACCCATCATACAAACAATATCCCCTAGTCACTAACCCTAACCCTAGCCCACTCATTCAAAACAATATCCCCTAGTCACTAACCCTAACCTAACCCACTCATACAAAACAATATCCCCCTAGTCACTAACCCTAACCCACTCATACAAACAATATCCCCTAGTCACTAACCCTAACCCACTCATACAAAACAATATCCCCCTAGTCACTAAACCCTAACCCACTCATACAAAACAATATCCCCTAGTCACTAACCTAACCCACTCATACAAAACAATATCCCCTGGTCACTAACCCTAACCCACTCATACAAAACAATATCCCCCTAGTCACTAACCCTAACCCACCTCCATACAAACAATATCCCCCTAGTCACTAACCCTAACCCACTCATACAAAACAATATCCCCTAGTCACTAACCCTAACCCACTCATACAAGGCAATATCCCCTAGTCACTACAACCCTAACCCACTCATACAAAACAATATCCCCCAGTCACCAACCCTAGCCCACTCATACAAAACAATATCCCCTAGTCACTTTAACCCTAACCCACTCATACAAAAACAATATCCCCCTAGTCACTAACCCTAACCCACTCATACAAAACAATATCCCCCTAGTCACTAACCCTAACCCACTCATACAAACAATATCCCCCTAGTCACTAACCCTAACCCACTCATACCAAAACAATATCCCCTAGTCACTAAGCCTAACCCAATCATACAAAACAATATCCCCTAGTCACTAGCCCTAGCCCACTCATACACAACAATATCACATGGCGGGTGGGAAAAAAGACACACTAAGTATGATCCTCAATGGGGTAACTTGATTATCAGCTGCCTCAGTTGAGACCATGCACACCAACTCTGGACCCATTAAAGGCCTCACTACTGCACTGACTGGGCTGGACCATTAAAACCTCACCACTACACTAGCTAGGCCTAGACCATTAAAACCTCACCACTACACACCAACCCTAGACCCATTAAAACCTCCCACTACACACCAGCCCTAGACCCATTAAAACCTCACCACTACACACCAACCCTAGACCATTAAAACCTCCCCACTACACTAGCTGGGCCTAGACCCATTAAAACCTCACCACTACTACACCAACCCTAGACCCATTAAAAACCTCACCACTAAACTAGCTAGGACTAGACCCATTAAAACCTCACCACTACACTAGCTAGGCCTAGACCCACTAAAACCTCACCACTATCCCACTAGCTGGGCCTAGACCCATTAAAACCCTCACCACTACACTAGCTAGCCTGCCCATTAAAACCTCACCACTACACACCAACCTGGACCCATTAAAACCTCCCCACTACTACACTGGCTAACCCTGGACCCATTAAAACCTCACCACTACACTAGCCAGGCCTGGACCCATAAAAACCTCACCACTGCTAGCCAACCCTGGACCGTAAACCTCCCACTACTGCACCAACCCTGGACCCAGTTAAAACCTCACCACTACACACACCAACCCTAGACCCATTAAAACCTCCCACTAAACTAGCCAACCCTAGACCCATTAAAACCTCACCACTACTACACCAACCTGGACCCATTAAAACCTCACCACTGCACTGGCTGGGCCTGGACCCATTAAAACCTCACCACTACATAGCTAGACTGGACCATTAAAAACCTCCCCACTACATAGCCAACCCTGGACCCATTAAAACCTCACACTACACTGGCCCCTGGACCCATTAAAACCTCTCCCTAAACACCAGGCCTAGACCCATTAAAACCTCCCCACTAAACTAATACAGGCCTGGACCCATTAAAAACCTCACTACACCAACCCTGGACCATTAAAACCTCACCACTACACACACCAACCTGGACCCATTAAAACAATCACCACTACACACACCAGCCTAGACCCATTAAAACCTCACCACTACACTAGCTAGGCCTAGACCCATTAAAACCTCCCCACTAAACTAGCTAGGCCTAGACCCATTAAAACCTCACAACTAAACTAGCTAGGACTAGACCCATTAAAAACTCCCCACTAAACTAGCAGGGCCTATGCCCATTAAAACCTCCCCACTAAATGACTAGGCCTAGACCCATTAAAACCTCACCGCTACTGGCTGCCTGGACCCATTAAAACCTCTCCCTAAACTAGCAGAGGCCTGACCCATTAAAAAACCTCACCACTCAAGACTAGCTAATTTCTGACCATAGTCAAAAACCTCACCACTAAATAAGCTTGGCCAGACCCATTAAAACCTCACCACTACACTAGCTAGGCCTGGACCCATTAAAAACCTCACCACTGCACTGGCTGGGCCTGGACCATTAAAGCCTCTCCCCTAAACTAGCTGGGCCTGGACCCATTAAAACTTCACCACTAAACTAGCTAGGCCTGGACCCATTAAAACCTCCCCACTATAGCTGAAGGCCTAGACCCAGTAAAATCTCCCACTACACTAGCTAGGCCTGGACCCATTAAAACCTCACCACTACACTAGCTAGGCCTAGACCCATTAAAACCTCACCACTGCACTAGCTAGGCCTGGACCCATTAAAAACCTCACCACTACACACACCAACCCTGGACCCATTAAACCCTCACCACTACACACCAACCTAGACCCATTAAAACCTCCCCACTAAACTAGCTAGGCCTAGACCCATTAAAACCTCACCACTACACTAGCTAGGCCTGGACCCATTAAAACCTCACCACTACACACACCAACCCTAGACCCATTAAAACCTCACCACTACACACACCACCCTGGACCCATTAAAACCTCACCACTGCACCACCCCTAGACCCATTAAAACCTCACCACTACACACACCAACCCTAGACCCATTAAACCTCACCACTACACCAGCTAGGCTTAGACCCATTAAAACCTCACCACTACACACACCAACCTAGACCCATTAAAACCTCACAACTAAACTAGCTAGGACTAGACCCATTAAAACCTCACCACTACACTAGCTAGGCCTAGACCCATTAAAACCTCACCACTGCACTAGCTAGGCCTGGACCCATTAAAACCTCACCACTGCACTAGTGGGCCTGGACCCATTAAAACCTCACCACTACACTAACTGGGGCCTGGACCATTAAACTTCACACCTACACACACCAACCCTGGACCCATTAAAGGCCTCCCCACTACTTGACCCTGGACCCATTAAAATACCTTCACCACTACACACACCACCCTGGACCCATTAAAACCTCCCACTACACTACTTGAATATGGACCATTAAAACCTCACCACTACACCTAGCTAGGCCTAGACCCAGTAAAACCTCTCCCTAAACTAGCTAATACAGACCCATTAAACATCCCACTAAACTAGCTGGGCCTGGACCCATTAAAACCTCACTAGGCTACTAGATGGACCCAGTTAAAACCTCCACTGCATAGTGGTATGGACCCGTTAAACATCACCACTACACTACTAGGCCTGGACCCATTAAAACCCTCACCACTACACTAGCTGGTAGACCCATTAAAATCACTAAACTGGCTAGGCCTGGACCCATTAAAACCTCACAACTAAAACTAGCTAGGATAGACCATTAAAAACTCCCACTAAACTAGCAAGGCCTATACCCATTAAAACCTCCCCTAAACTAGCTAAGGCCTGGACCCATTAAAACCTCACCACTACACTAGCTGGGCTGGACCCATTAAAACCTCTCCCTAAACTAGCAGAGGCCCCTGGACCCATTAAACCTCACCACTGGACTAGCTGGGCCTGGACCATTAAAACCTCACCACTAAACTAGCTTGGCCTGGACCCATTAAAACCTCACCACTACTACCCTGGCTAGCCTAGACCCATTCAAAACCTCACCACTACACTAGCTAGGCCTAGACCCGTAAAACTCTCTCCCTAAACTAGCTAGGCCTAGACCCATTAAAACTTCACCACTAAACTAGCTGGCCCTAGACCCATTAAAACCTCCCCACTACTAGCTAGGCCTAGACCCATTAAAATCTCCCCCACTACACTAGCTAGGCCTAGACCCATTAAAACCTCACCACTGCTAGCTAGCCTGAGACCCATTAAAACCTCACCACTACACTAGCTAGGCCTAGACCCATTAAAACCTCACCACTACACTAGCTGAGCCTGGACCATTAAAACCTCACCACTACACTAGCTGGTCCAGACCCATTAAAACCTCACCACTACTAGTAGAACCTAGACCATTAAAAACCTCACCACTGCAGCTGGGCCTGGACCCGTTAAAACCTCCTGGACCATGAATCAGTTGAAACCTCACCACTACGCCACTACTGGACCCTGAACCTCACCACTACAGACTAGACCCATTAAAACCTCACCTGCACTAGCTAGGCCTAGATCTCACCACCCTATTTCAGGCCTAGACCCAAAACCTCACCACTACGCCACTGAGCCTAGACCCATTAAAACCTCACCACTACACTAGCTAGGCCTAGACCCATTAAAATCTCACCACTACACTAGCTAGGCCTAGACCCATTAAACCCTCACCACTACTAGCTAGGCCTGGACCCATTAAAACCTCACTGCACTAGCTAGGCCTGGACCCATTAAAAACCTCACCACTACACTAGCTAGGCCTAGACCCATTAAAACCTCACCACTACACTAACTAGTCCTAGACCCATTAAAACCTCACCACTACTAGCTAGGCCTAGACCCATTAAAACCTCACCACTACACTAGCTAGGCCTAGACCCATTAAAACCTCACCACTACACTAGCTGGGCCTAGACCCGTTAAAAACCTCACCACTGCACTACTGGGCTGGACCCATTAAAACCTCACCACTACACTAGCTAGGCCTATGGACCCATTAAACCTCACCACTGCACTAGCTGGCCTGGACCCGATGAAACCTCACCACTACACTAAGGCCTGGACCCATTAAACCTCACCACTGCACTGGCTGGGCCTGGACCCATTAAAACCTCACCACTACACTAGCTGGGCCTGGACCCCATTAGGCCTCACCCCACTACACTAGCTAGGCCTAGACCCATTAAAACCTCTCCACTACACTAGCTGAGGCCTAGACCCATTAAAACCTCACCACTACACTGGCTAGTCCTAGACCCATTAAAACCTCACCACTACACTAGCTAGGCCTAGACCCATTAAAACCTCACCACTACACTAGCTAGGCCTAGACCCATTAAAACCTCACCACTACACTAGCTAGGCCTAGACCCATTAAAACCTCACCACTACACTTGCTAGGCCTAGACCCATTAAAACCTCACCACTACACTAGCTAGGCCTAGACCCATTAAAACCTCACCACTACACTAGCTAGGCCTAGACCCATTAAAACCTCACCACTACACTAGCTAGGCCTAGACCCATTAAAACCTCACCACTACACTAGCTAGGCCTAGACCCATTAAAACCTCACCACTACACTAGCTAGGCCTAGACCCATTAAAACCTCACCACTACACTAGCTAGGCCTAGACCCATTAAAACCTCACCACTCACT
>NW_025752874.1:0-11713 GCF_021184085.1 Oncorhynchus gorbuscha
GGTGGCTAGGAAAACTCCCTAGAAAGGCCAAAACCTAGGAAGAAACCTAGAGAGGAACCGGGCTATGTGGGGTGGCCAGTCCTCTTCTGGCTGTGCCGGGTAGAGATTATAACAGAAAATGACCAAGATGTTCAAATGTTCATAAATGACCAGCATGGTCAAATAATAATAAGGCAGAACAGTTGAAACTGGAGCAGCAGCACAGTCAGGTGGACTGGGGACAGCAAGGAGCCATCATGTCAGGTAGTCCTGGGGCACGGTCCTAGGGCTCAGGTCCTCCGAGAGAGAGAAAGAAAGAGAGAATTAGAGAGAGCATATGTGGGGTGGCCAGTCCTCTTCTGGCTGTGCCGGGTGGAGATTATAACAGAACGTGGCCAAGATGTTCAAATGTTCATAAATGACCAGCATGGTTGAATAATAGTAAGGCAGAACAGTTGAAACTGGAGCAGGAGCATGGCCAGGTGGACTGGGGACAGCAAGGAGTCCTCATGTCAGGTAGTCCTGGGACATGGTCCTAGGGCCCAGGCCAGTTGAAACTGAGCAGCAGCATGGCCAGGTGGACTGGGGACAGCAAGGAGTCATCATGTCAGGTAGTCCTGGGGCATGGTTCTAGGGCTCAGGTCCTCCGAGAGAGAGAAAGAAGGAGAGAAGGAGAGAATTAGAGAACGCACACTTAGATTTACACAGGACACCGAATAGGACAGGAGAAGTACTCCAGATAAACAAACTGACCCTAGCCCCCGACACATAAACTACTGCAGCATAAATACTGGAGGCTGAGACAGGAGGGGTCAGGAGACACTGTGGCCCCATCCGAGGACACCCCGGACAGGGCCAAACAGGAAGGATATAACCCCACCCACTTTGCCAAAGCACAGCCCCCACACCACTAGAGGGAAATCTACAACCACCAACTTACCATCCTGAGACAAGGCCGAGTATAGCCCACAAAGATCTCCGACACGGTACAACCCAAAGGGGGGAAACCCAGACAGGCCGACCACAACAGTGAATCAACCCACCCAGGTGACGCACCCCCCAGGGACGGCACGAGAGAGCCCCAGCAAGCCAGTGACTCAGCCCCGTAACAGGGTTAGAGGCAGAGAATCCCAGTGGAAAAGGGGAACCGGCCAGGCAGAGACAGCAAGGGCGGTTCGTTGCTCCAGAGCCTTTCCGTTCACCTTCCCACTCCTGGGCCAGACTACACTCAATCATATGACCCACTGAAGAGATGAGTCTTCAGTAAAGACTTAAAGGTTGAGACCGAGTTTGCGTCTCTGACATGGGTAGGCAGACCGTTCCATAAAAATGGAGCTCTATAGGAGAAAGCCCTGCCTCCAGCTGTTTGCTTAGAAATTCTAGGGACAATTAGGAGGCCTGCGTCTTGTGACCGTAGCGTACGTATAGGTATGTACGGCAGGACCAAATCAGAGAGGTAGGTAGGAGCAAGCCCATGTAATGCTTTGTAGGTTAGCAGTAAAACCTTGAAATCAGCCCTTGCTTTGACAGGAAGCCAGTGTAGAGAGGCTAGCACTGGAGTAATATGATCAAATTTTTTGGTTCTAGTCAGGATTCTAGCAGCCGTATTTAGCACTAACTGAAGTTTATTTAGTGCTTTATCCGGGTAGCCGGAAAATAGAGCATTGCAGTAGTCTAACCTAGAAGTGACAAAAGCATGGATTAATTTTTCTGCATCATTTTTGGACAGAAAGTTTCTGATTTTTGCAATGTTACGTAGATGGAAAAAGCTGTCCTCGAAATGGTCTTGATATGTTCTTCAAAAGAGAGATCAGGGTCCAGAGTAACGCCGAGGTCCTTCACAGTTTTATTTGAGACGACTGTACAACCATTAAGATTAATTGTCAGATTCAACAGAAGATCTCTTTGTTTCTGGGACCTAGAACAAGCATCTCTGTTTTGTCCGAGTTTAATAGTAGAAAGTTTGCAGCCATCCACTTCCTTATGTCTGAAACACATGCTTCTAGCGAGGGCAATTTTGGTGCTTCACCGTGTTTCATTGAAATGTACAGCTGTGTGTCATCCGCATAGCAGTGAAAGTTTACATTATGTTTTCGAATAACATCCCCAAGAGGTAAAATATATAGTGAAAACAATAGTGGTCCTAAAACAGAACCTTGAGGAACACCGAAATGTACAGTTGATTTGTCAGAGGACAAACCATTCACAGAGACAAACTGATATCTTTCCGACAGATAAGACCTAAACCAGGCCAGAACATGTCCGTGTAGACCAATTTGGGTTTCCAATCTCTCCAAAAGAATGTGGTGATCGATGGTATCAAAAGCAGCACTAAGGTCTAGGAGCACGAGGACAGATGCAGAGCCTCGGTCCGATGCCATCAAAATGTCATTTACCACCTTCACAAGTGCCGTCTCAGTGCTATGATGGGGTCTAAAACCAGACTGAAGCATTTCGTATACATTGTTTGTCTTCAGGAAGGCAGTGAGTTGCTGCGCAACAGCCTTCTCTAAAATCTTTGAGAGGAATGGAAGATTTGATATAGGCCGATAGTTTTTTATATTTTCTGGGTCAAGGTTTGGCTTTTTCAAGAGAGGCTTTATTACTGCCACTTTTAGTGAGTTTGGTACACATCCAGTGGATAGAGAGCCGTTTATTATGTTCAACATAGGAGGGCCAAGCACAGGAAGCAGCTCTTTCAGTAGTTTAGTTGGAATAGGGTCCAGTATACAGCTTGAAGGTTTAGAGGCCATGATTATTTTCATCATTGTGTCAAGAGATATAGTACTAAAACACTTGAGCGTCTCTCTTGATCCTAGGTCCTGGCAGAGTTGTGCAGACTCAGGACAACTGAGGTTTGGAGGAATACGCAGGTTTAAAGAGGAGTCCGTAATTTGCTTTCTAATAATCATAATCTTTTCCTCAAAGAAGTTCATGAATTTATCACTGCTAAAGTGCAAGTCATCCCTCTTGGGGAATGCTGCTTTTTAGTTAGCTTTGCCACAGTATCAAAAAGGAATTTCGGATTGTTCTTATTTTCCTCAATTAAGTTAGAAAATAGGACGATCGAGCAGCAGTAAGGGCTCTTCGGTACTGCACGGTACCATCCTTCCAAGCTAGTCGGAAGACTTCCAGTTTGGTGTGGCGCCATTTCCGTTCCAATTTTCTGGAAGCTTGCTTCAGAGCTCGGGTATTTTCTGTGTACCATGGAGCTAGTTTCTTATGAGACATTTTTTTAGTTTTTAGGGGTGCAACTGCATCTAGGGTATTGCGCAAGGTTAAATTGAGATCCTCAGTTAGGTGGTTAACGGATTTTTGTCCTCTGGCGTCCTTGGGTAGGCAGAGGGAGTCTGGAAGGGCATCAAGGAATCTTTGTGTTGTCTGTGAATTTATAGCACGACTTTTGATGTTCCTTGGTTGGGGTCTGAGCAGATTATTTGTTGCAATTGCAAACGTAATAAAATGGTGGTCTGATAGTCCAGGATTATGAGGAAAACATTAAGATCCACAACATTTATTCCATGGGACAAAACTAGGTCCAGCGTATGACTGTGAGAGTGAGTGGGTCCAGAGACATGTTGGACAAAACCCACTGAGTCGATGATGGCTCCAAAAGCCTTTTGAGTGGGTCTGTGGACTTTTCCATGTGAATATTAAAGTCACCAAAGATTAGAATATTATCTGCAATGACTACAAGGTCTGATAGGAATTCAGGGAACTCAGTGAGAAACGCTGTATATGGCCCAGGAGGCCTGTAAACAGTAGCTATAAAAAGTGATTGAGTAGGCTGCATAGATTTCATGACTAGAAGCTCAAAAGACGAAAACGCTATTTTTTTTTTTTTTGTAAATTGAAATTTGCTATCGTAAATGTTAGCAACACCTCCGCCTTTGCGGGATGCACGGGGGATATGGTCACTAGTGTAGCCAGGAGGTGAGGCCTCATTTAACACAGTAAATTCATCAGGCTTAAGCCATGTTTCAGTCAGGCCAATCACATCAAGATTATGATCAGTGATTAGTTCATTGACTATAATTGCCTTTGAAGTAAGGGATCTAACATTAAGTAGCCCTATTTTGAGATGTGAGGTATCATGATCTCTTTCAGTAATGACAGGAATGGAGGTGGTCTTTATCCTAGTGAGATTGCTAAGGCAAACACCGCCATGTTTAGTTTTGCCCAACCCAGGTCGAGGCACAGACACGGTCTCAATGGTGATAGCTGAGCTGACTACACTAACTATGCTAGTGGCAGACTCCACTATGCTGGCAGGCTGGCTAATAGCCTGCTGCCTGGCCTGCACCCTATTTCATTGTGGAGCTAGAGGAGTTAGAGCCCTGTCTATGTTGGCAGATAAGATGAGAGCACCCCTCCAGCTAGGATGGAGTCCGTCACTCCTCAGCAGGTCAGGCTTGGTCCTGTTTGTGGGCGAGTCCCAGAAAGAGGGCCAATTATCTACAAATTCTATCTTTTGGGAGGGGCAGAAAACAGTTTTCAACCAGCGATTGAGTTGTGAGACTCTGCTGTAGAGCTCATCACTCCCTAACTGGGAGGGGGCCAGAGACAATTACTCGATGCCGACACATCTTTCTAGCTGATATGCACGCAGAAGCTATGTTGCGCTTGGTGATCTCTGACTGTTTCATCCTAACATCGTTGGTGCCGACGTGATAACAATATCTCTATACTCTCTACACTCGCCAGTTTTAGCTTTAGCCAGCACCATCTTCAGATTAGCCTTAACGTCGGTAGCCCTGCCCCGGGTAAACAGTGTATGATCGCTGGATGATTCGCTTTAAGTCTAATACTGCGGGTAATGGAGTCGCCAATGACTAGAGTTTTCAATTTGTCAGAGCTAATGGTGGGAAGCTTGGCGTCTCAGACCCCGAACGGGAGGAGTAGAGACCAGAGAAGACTCGGCCTCGGGACACCGACCCGCTGCTTAATGGGGGAGAACCGGTTGAAAGTTTCTGTCTGCTGAATGAGCGACACCGCTGAGCGTTCCTACAGCATTTCCTACCAGAAACCGTGAGAAAGTTGTCCGGCTGCGGGGACTGTGCCAGGGGATTTATACTACTATCTGTACTTACTGGTGGCACAGACGCTGTTTCATCCTTTCCTACACTGAAATTACCCTTGCCTAACGATTGCGTCTGAGTTGGGCACAGTACAGCTATCCTCGCCGTAAGGCGAGCACAGCGGCTGCAATTAGAAGGCATCATGTTAATGTTACTACTTAGCTTGGCTGTTGGAGGTCCTGACGAATCGTGTCCAGATAAGCGTCCGGAGGAAAAAAAAGTCGAGGAAAAAATAAATATATGACATTAATTAAAAGTGAAACCCGAAGTTGTCAGGTAGCAAAATAGGTTGGCAACAAAACGCACAGCAATTTGAAAACAAGCCTGTGAGGATGCAGCACAGTGGTACAGACTGGTACGCCAGTGAGGATGCAGCACAGTGGTACATACTGGTACGCCAGTGAGGATGCAGCACAGTGGTACAGACTGGCACACAGTGAGGATGCAGCACAGTGGTACAGACTGGTACGCCAGTGAGGATGCAGCACAGTGGTACAGACTGTTACACCAATGAGGATGCAGCACAGTGGTACAGACTGGTACACCAGTGAGGATGCAGCACAGTGGTACAGACTGGTACGCCAGTGAGGATGCAGCACAGTGGTACAGACTGGTACGCCAGTGAGGATGCAGCAAGTGGGTACAGACTGTTACGCCAGTGAGGATGCAGCACAGTAGTACAGCCTGGTACGCCAGTGAGGATGCATCACAGTGGTACAGACTGTTACGCCAGTGAGGATGGCACAGTGGTACAGACTGGTACACCAGTGAGGATGCAGCACAGTGGTACAGACTGGTACGCCAGTGAGGATGCAGCACAGTGGTACAGACTGGTACGCCAGTGAGGATGCAGCACAGTGGTACAGACTGGTACTCCAGTGAGGATGCAGCACAGTGGTACAGACTGGTACGCCAGTGAGGATGCAGCACAGTGGTACAGACTTGTACGCCAGCAGGACGCAGCACAGTGGTACAGACTGGTACGCCAGTGAGGATACATCACAGTGGTACAGACTGGTACGCCAGTGACGATACATCACAGTGGTACAGACTGGTACGCCAGTGAGGATGCAGCACAGTGGTACCAGACTGGTACGCCATTGAGGATGCAGCACAGTGGTACAGACTGGCACGCCAGTGAGGATGCAGCACAGTGGTACAGTCTGGTACGCCAGTGAGGATGCAGCACAGTGGTACAGAGTGGTGAGGATGCAGACAGTGGTACGCCTGGTGAGGATGCAGCACAGTGGTACAGACTGGTACGCCAGTGAGGATGCAGCACAGTGGTACAGACTGGTACGCCAGTGAGGATACAGCACAGTGGTACAGACTGGTACGCCAGTGAGGATGCAGCACAGTGGTACAGACTGGTACGCCAGTGAGGATGCAGCACAGTGGTACAGACTGGTACGCCGGTGAGGATGCAGCACAGTGGTACAGACTGGTACGCCAGTGAGGATGCAGCACAGTGGTACAGACTGGTGCGCCAGTGAGGATGCAGCATTGGTAGTACAGACTGTTATGCCAATGAGGATGCAGCACAGTGGCATTTACAGACTGCACGCCCAGTGAGGATGCAGCACAGTGGTACAGACAGGACGCCAGTGAGGATGCAGCACAGTGGTACAGACTGGTACGCCAGTGAGGATGCAGCACAGTGGTACAGACTGTTATGCCAGTGAGGATGCAGCACAGTGGTATAGACTGGTACGCCAGTGATACATCACAGTGGTACAGACTGTTATGCCAATGAGGATGCAGCACAGTAGTACAGACTGGTACGCCAGTGAGGATGCAGCACAGTGGTACAGACTGGTACGCCAGTGAGGATGCAGCACAGTGGTACAGACTGGTACGCCAGTGAGGATGCAGCACAGTGGTACAGACTGGTACTCCAGTGAGGAGGCAGCACAGTGGTACAGACTGGTACGCCAGTGAGGATGCAGCACAGTGGTACAGACTGGTACGCCAGTGAGGATGCAGCACAGTGGTACAGACTGGTACGCCAGTGAGGCCGCAGCACAGTGGTACAGACTGGTACGCCAGTGAGGATGCAGCACAGTGGTACAGACTGGTACGCCAGTGATGCAGCACAGTGGCAGACACGCCAGTGAGGGTTAATGCAGCAGGACTGGTACGCCAGTGAGGATGCAGCACAGTGGTACAGACTGGTACGCCAGTGAGGATGCAGCACAGTGGTACAGACTGTACGCCAGTGAGGATGCAGCACAGTGGTACAGACTGGTACGCCAGTGAGGATGCAGCACAGTGGTACAGACTGGTACGCCAGTGAGGATGCAGCACAGTGGTACAGACTGGTACGCCAGTGAGGATGCAGCACAGTGGTACAGACTGGTACGCCAGTGAGGATGCAGCACAGTGGTACAGACTGGTACGCCAGTGAGGATGCAGCACAGTGGTACAGACTGGTACGCCAGTGAGGATGCAGCACAGTGGTACAGACTGGTACGCCAGTGAGGATGCAGCACAGTGGTACAGACTGGTACGCCAGTGAGGATTGCACAGTAGCAGACTGAGTACGCCAGTGGTACAGACTGGTACGCCAGTGAGGATGCAGCACAGTGGTACAGACTGGTACGCCAGTGAGGATGCAGCACAGTGGTACAGACTGGTACGCCAGTGAGGATGCAGCACAGTGGTACAGACTGGTACGCCAGTGAGGATGCAGCACAGTGGTACAGACTGGTACACCAGTGAGGATGCAGCACAGTGGTACAGACAGGTACCAGTGAGGATGCAGCACAGTGGTACAGACTGGTACACCAGTGAGGATGCAGCACAGTGGTACAGACTGGTACACCAGTGAGGATGCAGCACAGTGGTACAGACTGGTACGCCAGTGAGGATGCAGACAGTGGTACAGACTGGTACGCCAGTGAGGATGCAGCACAGTGGTACAGACTGGTACGCCAGTGAGGATGCAGCACAGTGGTACAGACTGGTACGCCAGTGAGGATGCAGCATTGCAGGTACAGACTGGCACGCCAGTGAGGATGCAGCACAGTGGTACAGTCTGGTACGCCAGTGAGGATGCAGCACAGTGGTACAGACTGGTACGCCATTGAGGATGCAGCACAGTGGTACAGACTGGTACGCCAGTGAGGATGCAGTGGTACAGACTGGTAGTGAGGATGCAGCACAGTGGTACAGACTGGTACACCAGTGAGGATGCAGCACAGTGGTACAGGACTGGTACGCCAGTGAGGATGCAGCACAGTGGTACAGACTGGTACGCCAGTGAGATGCAGCACAGTGGTACAGACTGGTACGCCTGTGCGAGGATGCAGCATGCGGTACAGACTGGTACGCCAGTGAGGATGCAGCACAGTGGTACAGACTGGTACGCCAGTGAGGACGCAGCACAGTGGTACAGACTGGTACGCCAGTGAGGACGCAGCACAGTGGTACAGACTGGTACGCCAGTGAGGACGCAGCACAGTGGTACAGACTGGTACGCCAGTGAGGACGCAGCACAGTGGTACAGACTGGTACGCCAGTGAGGACGCAGCACAGTGGTACAGACTGGTACGCCAGTGAGGAGACAGCACAGTGGTACAGACTGGTACTCCAGTGAGGATGCAGCACAGTGGTACAGACTGGTACGCCAGTGAGAATGCAGCACAGTGGTACAGACTGGTACACCAGTGAGGATGCAGCACAGTGGTACAGACAGGTACGCCAGTGAGGATGCAGCACAGTGGTACAGACTGGTACACCAGTGAGGATGCAGCACAGTGGTACAGACTGGTACACCATTGAGGATGCAGCACAGTGGTACAGACTGGTACGCCATTGAGGATGCAGCACAGTGGTACAGACTGGTACGCCAGTGAGGATGCAGCACAGTGGTACAGACTGGTACGCCAGTGAGGATGCAGCACAGTGGTACAGACTGGTACGCCATTGAGGATGCAGCACAGTGGTACAGACTGGCACGCCAGTGAGGATGCAGCACAGTGGTACAGTCTGGTACGCCAGTGAGGATGCAGCACAGTGGTACAGACTGGTACGCCAGTGAGGATGCAGCACAGTGGTACAGACTGGTACGCCAGTGAGGATGCAGCACAGTGGTACAGACTGGTACGCCAGTGAGGATGCAGCACAGTGGTACAGACTGGTACGCCAGTGAGGATGCAGCACAGTGGTACAGACTGGTACGCCAGTGAGGATGCAGCACAGTGGTACAGACTGGTACGCCAGTGAGGACGCAGCACAGTGGTACAGACTGGTACGCCAGTGAGGATGCAGCACAGTGGTACAGACTGGTACGCCAGTGAGGATGCAGCACAGTGGAGAATAGAATGAGGTAAAGTGAAAGGAAGAGCATGGCTAAACTGATTTCGGATCATATTACAGTATAGCAAAGGTTAGCCCCATGCACTAACAATGTTAGGTGAACAGTGTAAGTATGTAGGTGGGAACACAAACAGGCTTAAAAGACTATGGATCAACACAGCACAGGGCCCAGTGAAATCATAATTTTTGTAACTTTGTTATCACAGGAGTCCCATTGAGACCAAGGCATCTTTCACAAGGGAGCCCTGCATATACACAAGTCACACTATCTACACAATTTATACTATTTACGACATAATAAAAACATACAGGATCTACAAGCCATTCAAGTAAAACGATCACATCCCTCAGCATAGAGGTCTTACAATCAACAATTAGAACAGACTCAGAGACACCAGAGCTTCAAGTTGCAGGGAGCCCTGTAGATTGTTCCATACATCGGGTACAAAATAACTAAAAGCAGATTTATCTAAGTCAGTGGAGATGGAAGGGATCTCTAGAGTTAGCCAATCATGAGACCGGGTCTGGTAGCTCGTACGTCTGTAGGTTAACCAGGAAGTAACGTACGGCTGATACAAAATGCAGTGATGTGTACTGAATCTGTCGTCCCGCCACAAACGCTTATAGAACGACATCAGCCTCTTTCGAGTGGATCTTTCAGTGTGTGCCCAGTGTCTCTTTACTGTGGGCATGGCAGAGGCTGGCTGGAGGCATGTTTGTGGTCGTGGTTATGCCACCCTACTACCCCAAAGGCTACTCTGAGTCACGCTCTAGCTTCACCTCATTAAGAGGGCCTGACACACACACACACACACACACACACACACACACACACACACACACACACACACACACACACACACACACACACACACACACACACACACACACACACACACACACACACACACACACACACACACACACAGCAGCATTGGGCACAGGGCCAGGCCTCCTTAAGCAGCGCTGATGACAATCATTAGGCCTGATCAAAGCAGGAGATTACAGCCTGTGTCTGAGAGAGAGAGAGAGAGAGAGAGAGAGAGAGAGAGAGAGAGAGAGAGAGAGAGAGAGAGAGAGAGAGAGAGAGAGAGAGAGAGAGAGAGAGAGAGAGAGAGAGAGACAGCTAGAAAGAGAGGGATATGAGAGAATGAGAGAGGAGAGAGAGTGAGAGAGAGAAAGTAGAGAAAGTAAAGTAAGAGAGTGAGAGAGAGAGTGAAAGAGAGTGAGAGAGAGAAGAGGAAGTAAGAGAGTGAGAGAGAGAGTGAAAGAAAGTGAGAGAGAGAGTGAAAGAGAGAGAGAGAGGGAGTGAAGAGAGTGAGAGAGGGAAAAAGAAAGTAAGAGAGTGAGAGAGAGAGTGAAAGAGAGTGAGAGAGAGGCTGAAAGAGAGAGAGAGAGAGAGACTGAAAGAGAGAGAGAGAGAGAGAGACAGCGAGAGAAGAGGGATATGAGAGAATGAGAGAGGGAGAGAGAGTGAGAGAGAGGCTGAAAGAGAGAGAGAGAGAGACAGGGATATGAGAGAATGAGAGCGGGAGAGAGAGTGAGAGAGAGGGAGAAGAGAAAGTAAGAGAGTGAGAGAGAGGCTGAAAGAGAGAGAGAGAGTGAAAGAGAGAGAGAGAGAGAGAGAGAGAGAGAGAGAGAGAGAGAGAGAGAGAGAGAGAGAGAGAGAGAGAGAGAGAGAGAGAGAGAGAGAGAGAGAGAGAGAAAGACAGCTAGAGAGAGAGGGATATGAGAGAATGAGAGAGGGAGAGAGAGTGAGAGAGAGGGAGAAGAGAAAGTAAGAGAGTGAGAGAGAGTGAAAGAGAGTGAGAGAGAGGGAGAAGAGGAAGTAAGAGAGTGAGAGAGAGAGTGAAAGAAAGTAGAGAGAGAGTGAAAGAGAGAGAGAGAGGGAGAAGAGAAAGTAAGAGAGTGAGAGAGAGATGAAAGAGAGGAGAGAGAGGAAAAGAGAAAGTAAGAGAGTGAGAGAGAGTGAAAGAGAGAGAGAGAGGCTGAAAGAGAGAGAGAGAGAGGCTGAAAGAGAGAGAGAGAGAAAGACAGCGAGAGAGAGGATATGAGAGAATGAGAGAGGGAGAGAGAGTGAGAGAGGGAGAAGAGAAAGTAAGAGAGTGAGAGAGAGGCTGAAAGAGAGAGAGAGAGAGAGACAGGGATATGAGAGAATGAGAGCGGGAGAGAGAGTGAGAGAGAGGGAGAAGAGAAAGTAAGAGAGTGAGAGAGAGGCTGAAAGAGAGTGAGAGAGAGTGAAAGAGAGGAGAGAGAGAGAGAGAGAGAGAGAGAGAGAGAGAGAGAGAGAGAGAGAGAGAGAGAGAGAGAGAGAGAGAGAGAGAGAGAGAGAGAGAGAG
>NW_025752875.1:0-11712 GCF_021184085.1 Oncorhynchus gorbuscha
ACTGTCATGCAGGTGAATGAGGACCCAAAAGCGACTTGGCGAAAACAGAGTCTTTAATCCAGTAAAGTAATTCTACAAACATAAGACATAATTCCACTCGTAATGACGAGAACAGACTGGAGACTCGATCAAGAACTGCAGGTTGCCTCGGGAAGGCACTTGAACCTAGCAGACTCAGACACCTGCTCTCCACGCAGCATCTGAGGGAAACACGACACGACAGGGCGATACACAGACACAGCACGGTGAACAATAGACAAGGATCCGACAGGACAGGAACGGAAAACAAGGGAAGAAATAGGGACTCTAATCAGGGGAAAAGATAAGGAACAGGTGTGGGAAGACTAAATGATTGATTAGGGGAATAGGAACAGCTGGGAGCAGGAACGGAACGATAGAGAGAAGAGAGAGAGGAAGGGAGAGAGAAAAAAGGGGAACGAACCTAAAAGACCAGCAGGGGAAAATGAACAGAGGAAAAAGCAAAATGACAAGACAATCTAAGACAAAACATGACAGTACCCCCCACTCACCGAGCGCCTCCTGGCGCACTCGAGGAGGAATCCTGGCGGCAACGGAGGAAATCATCAATGAGTGAACGGTCCAGCACGTCCCGAGACGGAACCCAACTCCTCTCCTCAGGACCGTAACCCTCCCAATCCACTAAGTATTGGTGACCCCGTCCCGAGAACGCATGTCCATGATCCTACGTACCTTGTAAATAGGTGCGCTCTCGACAAGGACGGGAGGGGGGAGGGAAGACGAACGGGGGTGCGAAGAAAGGGCTTGACACAGGAGACATGGAAGACAGGATGGACGCGACGAAGATGTCGCGGAAGAAGCAGTCGCACAGCGACAGGATTGACGACCTGGGAGACACGGAACGGACCAATGAACCGCGGAGTCAACTTACGAGAAGCTGTCGTAAGAGGAAGGTTGCGAGTGGAAAGCCACACTCTCTGGCCGCAACAATACCTAGGACTCTTAATCCTGCGTTTATTGGCGGCTCTCACAGTCTGTGCCCTGTAACGGCAAAGTGCAGACCTCACCCTCCTCCAGGTGCGCTCACAACGTTGGACAAACGCTTGAGCGGAGGGAACGCTGGACTCGGCAAGCTGGGAAGAGAACAGAGGAGGCTGGTAACCCAGACTACTCTGAAACGGAGATAACCCGGTAGCAGACGAAGGAAGCGAGTTGTGAGCGTATTCTGCCCAGGGGAGCTGTTCTGCCCAAGACGCAGGGTTTCTGAAAGAAAGGCTGCGTAGTATGCGACCAATCGTCTGATTGGCCCTCTCTGCTTGACCGTTAGACTGGGGATGAAACCCGGAAGAGAGACTGACGGACGCACCAATCAAACGACAGAACTCCCTCCAAAACTGTGACGTGAATTGCGGGCCTCTGTCTGAAACGGCGTCTAACGGGAGGCCATGAATTCTGAACACATTCTCGATGATGATTTGTGCCGTCTCCTTAGCGGAAGGAAGTTTAGCGAGGGAATGAAATGTGCCGCCTTAGAGAACCTATCGACAACCGTAAGAATCACAGTCTTCCCCGCAGACAAAGGCAGACCGGTAATGAAGTCTAGGGCGATGTGAGACCATGGTCGAGAAGGAATGGGGAGCGGTCTGAGACGACCGGCAGGAGGAGAGTTACCCGACTTAGTCTGCGCGCAGTCCGAACAAGCAGCCACGAAACGGCGCGTGTCACGCTCCTGAGTCGGCCACCAAAAGCGCTGGCGAATAGACGCAAGAGTGCCTCGAACACCGGGATGACCAGCTAACTTGGCAGAGTGAGCCCACTGAAGAACAGCCAGACGAGTGGAAACAGGAACGAAAAGGAGGTTACTAGGACAAGCGCGCGGGCGACGCAGTGTGCGTGAGTGCTTGCTTAACCTGTCTTTCAATTCCCCAGACTGTCAACCCGACAACACGCCCATAAGGAAGAATCCCCTCGGGATCAGTAGAAGCCACAGAAGAACTAAACAGACGGGATAAGGCATCAGGCTTGGTGTTTTTGCTACCCGGACGGTAAGAAATCACAAACTCGAAACGAGCGAAAAACAACGCCCAACGAGCTTGACGGGCATTAAGTCGTTTGGCAGAACGGATGTACTCAAGGTTCTTATGGTCTGTCCAAACGACAAAAGGAACGGTCGCCCCTCCAACCACTGTCGCCATTCGCCTAGGGCTAAGCGGATGGCGAGCAGTTCGCGATTACCCACATCATAGTTGCGTTCAGATGGCGACAGGCGATGAGAAAAATAAGCGCAAGGATGAACCTTATCGTCAGACTGGAAGCGCTGGGATAGAATGGCTCCCACGCCTACCTCTGAAGCGTCAACCTCGACAATGAATTGTCTAGTGACGTCAGGAGTAACGAGGATAGGAGCGGACGTAAAACGTTCTTTTAGAAGATCAAAAGCTCCCTGGGCGGAACCGGACCACTTAAAACACGTCTTGACAGAAGTAAGCGCTGTGAGAGGGGCAGCAACTTGACCGAAATTACGAATGAAACGCCGATAGAAATTAGCGAAACCTAAAAAGCGCTGCAACTCGACACGTGACCTTGGAACGGGCCAATCACTGACAGCTTGGACCTTAGCGGAATCCATCTGAATGCCTTCAGCGGAAATAACGGAACCGAGAAAAGTAACGGAGGAGACATGAAAAGAGCACTTCTCAGCCTTCACGTAGAGACAATTCTCTAAAAGGCGCTGTAGAACACGTCGAACGTGCTGAACATGAATCTCGAGTGACGGTGAAAAAATCAGGATATCGTCAAGATAGACAAAAACAAAGATGTTCAGCATGTCTCTCAGAACATCATTAACTAATGCCTGAAAAACAGCTGGCGCATTGGCGAGACCAAACGGCAGAACCCGGTACTCAAAATGCCCTAACGGAGTGTTAAACGCCGTTTTCCACTCATCCCCCTCTCTGATGCGCACGAGATGGTAAGCGTTACGAAGGTCCAACTTAGTAAAGCACCTGGCTCCCTGCAGAATCTCGAAGGCTGATGACATAAGGGGAAGCGGATAACGATTCTTAACCGTTATGTCATTCAGCCCTCGATAATCCACGCAGGGCGCAGAGTACCGTCCTTTTTCTTAACAAAAAGAACCCCGCCCCGGCCGGAGAGGAAGAAGGCACTATGGTACCGGCGTCAAGAGACACAGATAAATAATCCTCGAGAGCCTTACGTTCGGGAGCCGACAGAGAGTATAGTCTACCCCGAGGGGAGTGGTCCCCGGAAGGAGATCAATACTACAATCATACGACCGGTGAGGAGGAAGGGAGTTGGCTCGGGACCGACTGAAGACCGTGCGCAGATCATGATATTCCTCCGGCACTCCTGTCAAATCGCCAGGTTCCTCCTGAGAAGTGGGGACAGAAGAAATGGGAGGGATGGCAGACATTAAACACTTCACATGACAAGAAACGTTCCAGGATAGGATAGAATTACTAGACCAATTAATAGAAGGATTATGACATACTAGCCAGGGATGACCCAAAACAACAGGTGTAAAAGGTGAACGAAAAATCAAAAAGAAATAGTCTCACTGTGGTTACCAGATACTGTGAGAGTTAAAGGTAGTGTCTCAAATCTGATACTGGGAAGATGACTACCATCTAAGGCAAACATGGGCGTAGGCTTGTCTAACTGTCTGAAAGGAATGTCATGTTTCCGAGCCCATGCTTCGTCCATGAAACAACCCTCAGCCCCCGAGTCAATCAAGGCACTGCATGTAGCACCCGAACCGGTCCAGCGTAGATGGACCGACATAGTAGTACAGGATCTAGATGAAGAGACCTGAGTAGTAGCGCTCACCAGTAGCCCTCCGCTTACTGATGAGCTCTGGCCTTTACTGGACATGAATTGACAAAATGTCCATCAAATCCGCAATAGAGGCACAGGCGGTTGGTGATCCTCCGTTCCCTCTCCTTAGTCGAGATGCGAATACCTCCCAGCTGCATGGGCTCAGTCTCTGAGCCAGAGGAGGGAGATGGTTGCGATGCGGAGCAGGGAAACACCGTTGACGCGAGCTCTCTTCCACGAGCTTGGTGACGAAGATCTACCCGTCGTTCTATGCGGATGGCGAGAGCAATCAAAGAGTCCACACTGGAGGGAACCTCCCGAGAGAGAATCTCATCCTTGACCACTGCGTGGAGTCCCTCCAGAAAACGAGCGAGCAGCGCCGGCTCGTTCCAGTCACTAGAGGCAGCAAGAGTGCGAAACTCTATAGAGTAATCCGTTATGGATCGATCACCTTGGCATAGGGAAGCCAGGGCCCTAGAAGCCTCCCTACCAAAAACTGAACGGTCAAAAACCCGAATCATCTCCTCTTTAAAGTTCTGGTAATTGTTTGAACAATCAGCCCTTGCCTCCCAGATAGCTGTGCCCCACTCTCGAGCCCGGCCAGTAAGGAGTGAAATGACGTAAGCAACCCGAGCTCTCTCGCTAGAGTATGTGTTGGGTTGGAGAGAGAACACAATATCACACTGGGTGAGAAAGGAGCGGCACTCCGTGGGCTGCCCGGAGTAGCAAGGTGGGTTATTAACCCTAGGTTCCGGAGGCTCGGCAGGCCAGGAAGTAACAGGTGGCACGAGACGAAGACTCTGGAACTGTCCAGAGAGGTCGGAAACCTGAGCGGACAGGTTCTCCACGGCATGGCGAGCAGCAGACAATTCCTGCTCGTGTCTGCCGAGCATGGCTCCTTGGATCTCGACGGCAGTGTTACGAACGTCTGTAGTCGCTGGGTCCATTCTTTGGTCGGATCCTTCTGTCATGCAGGTGAATGAGGACCCAAAAGCGACTTGGCGAAAACAGAGTCTTTAATCCAGTAAAGTAATTCTACAAACATAAGACATAATTCCACTCGTAATGACGAGAACAGACTGGAGACTCGATCAAGAACTGCAGGTTGCCTCGGGAAGGCACTTGAACCTAGCAGACTCAGACACCTGCTCTCCACGCAGCATCTGAGGGAAACACGACACGACAGGGCGATACACAGACACAGCACGGTGAACAATAGACAAGGATCCGACAGGACAGGAACGGAAAACAAGGGAAGAAATAGGGACTCTAATCAGGGGAAAAGATAAGGAACAGGTGTGGGAAGACTAAATGATTGATTAGGGGAATAGGAACAGCTGGGAGCAGGAACGGAACGATAGAGAGAAGAGAGAGAGGAAGGGAGAGAGAAAAAGGGGAACGAACCTAAAAAGACCAGCAGGGGGAAAATGAACAGAGGAAAAAGCAAAATGACAAGACAATCTAAGACAAAACATGACAGTTACAGGGTTTAGAATGAATGTCATAGACTTCAACAATAGTTACAGGGTTTAGAATGAATGTCATAGACTTCAACAATAGTTACAGGGTTTAGAATGAATGTCATAGACTTCAACAATAGTTACAGGGTTTAGAATGAATGTCATAGACTTCAACAATAGATACATGGTTTAGAATGAATGTCATAGACTTCAACAATAGTTACATGGTTTAGAATGAATGACATTCAGAAACAAGACTTCAACAATAGCTACATGGTTTAGAATGAATGCCATTCAGAAACAAGACTTCAACAATAGCTACATGGTTTAGAATGAATGCCATTCAGAAACAAGACTTCAACAATAGTTACATGGTTTAGAATGAATGCCATTCAGAAACAATACTTCAACAATAGCTACATGGTTTGGAATGAATGACATTCAGAAAGAGTGTAATAGCTTTTCAAAAGTTTGTCACCTGACTGAGTTGATTACTATTGTGCAGTGGTGGAACAAGGACCCCATTTTCATTCTTGAGTAAAAGTAAAGATTCCTTAATAGAATAAAAGTCACCCAGTAAAATACTACTTGAGTAAAAATCTAGAAGTATTTGCTTTTAAGTATCAAAAGTACAAGTACAAATTCCTTGTGTTAAGCAAACCAGAGAGCACAATTTTCATGTTTTTATTTATTTACAATTAGCCAGGCTCACACTCTAACATTAAAACATAATTACCAAACCATTTGTGTTGAATTATTCTGCCAGATCAGAGGCAGTAGGGATGACCAGAGATGTTCTCTGTTTAGTGAGTCCTCCAGATCAGAGGCAGTAGGGATGACCAGGGATGTTCTCTGTTTAGTGAGTCCTCCAGATCAGAGGCAGTAGGGATGACCAGGGATGTTCTCTGTTTAGTGAGTCCTCCAGATCAGAGGCAGTAGGGATGACCAGGGATGTTCTCTGTTTAGTGAGTCCTCCAGATCAGAGGCAGTAGGGATGACCAGGGATGTTCTCTGTTTAGTGAGTCCTCCAGATCAGAGGCAGTAGGGATAACCAGGGATGTTCTCTGTTTAGTGAGTCCTCCAGATCAGAGGCAGTAGGGATGACCAGGGATGTTCTCTGTTTAGTGAGTCCTCCAGATCAGAGGCAGTAGGGATGACCAGGGATGTTCTCTGTTTAGTGAGTCCTCCAGATCAGAGGCAGTAGGGATGACCAGGGATGTTCTCTGTTTAGTGAGTCCTCCAGATCAGAGGCAGTAGGGATGACCAGGGATGTTCTCTGTTTAGTGAGTCCTCCAGATCAGAGGCAGTAGGGATGACCAGGGATGTTCTCTGTTTAGTGAGTCCTCCAGATCAGAGGCAGTAGGGATGACCAGGGATGTTCTCTGTTTAGTGAGTCCTCCAGATCAGAGGCAGTAGGGATGACCAGGGATGTTCTCTGTTTAGTGAGTGCTCCAGATCAGAGGCAGTAGGGATGACCAGGGATGTTCTCTGTTTAGTGAGTCCTCCAGATCAGAGGCAGTAGGGATGACCAGGGATGTTCTCTTGATAAGTGTTGAATCGGACCATTTTCCTGTCCTGCTAAGCATTCAAAATGTAACCTGTACTTTTGGGTGACATGGAAAATATATCAAGTAAAAAGTAAATAATTTTCTTTAGGAATATAGTGAAGTAAAAGTTGTAAAAAATACAAATAGTGAAGTACAGATGCCCCCCAAAAAGTACTTAAGTAGTACTTTAAAAAATAAATCTTAAGTACTTTACACCAGTGCTATTGTGTGTCTCTTGTGTAAAGACATTGGATTTACAGGATGAGGATAATGGTTTATATGATCCTTTTCTTCAGGGACAAAGAGGACTCCAAGGAACACATGGTTTCAAGGTAACCAGTCAGTCTAAGTATTCAAATGAAGAACAAGCATTACATACACTTTAAAGGCCTCATCTACACTGATCTGAGTACTGTATAACCTTTGACATTAGGTCTGGTTATCTACACTGATCTGAGTACTATACGACATTAGGTTTGGTTATCTACACTGATCTGAGTACTGTATAACCTTTGACATTAGGTCTGGTTATCTACACTGATCTGAGTACTGTATAACCTTTGACATTAGGTTTGGTTATCTACACTGATCTGAGTACTATACGACATTAGGTCTGGTTATCTACACTGATCTGAGTACTGTATAACCTTTGACATTAGGTCTGGTTATCTACACTGATCTGAGTACTATACGACATTAGGTCTGGTTATCTACACTGATCTGAGTACTATACGACATTAGGTTTGGTTATCTACACTGATCTGAGTACTGTATAACCTTTGACATTAGGTTTGGTTATCTACACTGATCTGAGTACTATACGACATTAGGTCTGGTTATCTACACTGATCTGAGTACTGTATAACCTTTGACATTAGGTCTGGTTATCTACACTGATCTGAGTACTATACGACATTAGGTCTGGTTATCTACACTGATCTGAGTACTGTATGACCTTTGACATTAGGTCTGGTTATCTACACTGATCTGAGTACTATATGACCTTTCACATTAGGTCTGGTTATCTACACTGATCTGAGTACTATACGACATTAGGTTTGGTTATCTACACTGATCTGAGTACTATACGACATTAGGTTTGGTTATCTACACTGATCTGAGTACTATATGACCTTTGACATTAGGTCTGGTTATCTACACTGATCTGAGTACTGTATGACCTTTGACATTGTATATCATTGTTAAGTACACGATGATATACAATAAGACATATATACATGATATTGTATATGAGCAGCCTGGAATTGAATAGGAGCCCAGTACACAAAGACATGATATTTGAGGAATAAAAAGTCATGTATTACAGTGTGTTTCTAGACTAAATAGAAACTGGGAGTTGAATTGCTCTGTTTGGTAGGTTTTCTTTCTTGAAGCCAGACGCTAAATAGATTTTCTCAGGGTCTGACTTATTAATACATGTCCTGGAGTAATTGTGGAGAAAAACAAATCTAACCTTAAATGGTCTCTCTCTCTCTCTCTCTCTCTCTCTCTCTCTCTCTCTCTCTCTCTCTCTCTCTCTCTCTCTCTCTCTCTCTCTCTCTCTCTCTTTTCTTCTTTCCCTTCCCCCCTCTCCCTCCTTTCATTACTGGTTTAAAGGGAAGCTTAGGACTACCAGGTCCAAAGGGAGAGCCCGGCCCAGAGGTAAACACCCGATAGATAATCAAACTATCACCAGAGAACAAAGAGTCTCTATCACCAGAGAACAAAGAGTCTCTATCACCAGAGAACAAAGAGTCTCTATCACCAGAAAACAAAGAGTCTCTATCACCAGAGAACAAAGAGTCTCTATCACCAGAGAACAAAGAGTCTCTATCACCAGAGAACAAAGAGTCTCTATCACCAGAGAACAAAGAGTCTCTATCACCAGAGAACAAAGAGTCTCTATCACCAGAGAACAAAGAGTCTCTATCACCAGAGAACAAAGAGTCTCTATCACTAGAGAACAAAGAGTCTCTATCACCAGAGAACAAAGAGTCTCTATCACCAGAGAACAAAGAGTCTCAATCACCAGAGAACAAAGAGTCTCTATCACCAGAGAACAAAGAGTCTCAATCACCAGAGAACAAAGAGTCTCTATCACTAGAGAACAAAGAGTCTCTATCACCCAACAACACAAGCTGTATGATCCTCTGCCATTGTACTTATTGGTACAATAGTATGAGACTGTTCGGATTGACACAGGAAACAGAATTTATTACATTGTGTACCAAGTATTCAGATACCCTAGATCACCTTTAGTGCACCTGTAGTTGGTTTAGGTTCTAGTTCAGGTTCCCTGAGCAGCTCGTGGTAATGCAACTCACCCCAGGAACTAGAACTAGGTTTATATGGCATGACAAGTGCTTAATTACCTCAGGTCAAACGTTTGAGCAATTTATAATGGTCTACAGAGAGAAATGACTATCTTAAACTCTATGGACTCTTGGAAGACTAGCCCTTGGGGATTAAAATCCTGATAAAATTCTTATCAACCAGTACGACTAATCAAACGTTTGAATGGTCTCTTCGATTATAATCACAGCCGTATATATCCCCCCCCAAGCAGACACATCGATGGCTCTGAACGAACTTTATTTAACTCTTTGCAAACTGGAAAACATTTATCCGGAGGCTGCATTCATTGTAGCTGGGGATTTTAACAAAGCCAATCTGAAAACAAGACTCCCTAAATTTTATCAGCATATCGATTGCGCAACCAGGGGTGGTAAAACCTTGGATCATTGTTACTCTAACTTCCGCGACGCATATAAGGCCCTGCCCCGCCCCCCTTTCGGGAAAGCTGACCACGACTCCATTTTGCTGATCCCTGCCTACAGGCAGAAATTAAAACAAGAGGCTCCCACGCTGAGGTCTGTCCAACGCTGGTCAGACCAAGCTGACTCTACACTCCAAGACTGCTTCCATCACGTGGACTGGGACATGTTTCGTATTGCGTCAGATGGGAATATTGACGAATACGCTGATTCAGTGTGCGAGTTCATTAGAACGTGCGTCGAAGATGTCGTTCCCATAGCAACGATAAAAACATTCCCTAACCAGAAACCGTGGATTGATGGCAGCATTCGCGTGAAACTGAAAGCGCGAACCACTGCTTTTAATCAGGGCAAGGTGTCTGGCAACATGACTGAATACAAACAGTGCAGCTATTCCCTCCGTAAGGCTATCAAACAAGCTAAGCGTCAGTACAGAGACAAAGTGGAATCTCAATTCAATGGCTCAGACACAAGAGGCATGTGGCAGGGTCTACAGTCAATCACGGACTACAAGATGAAATCCAGCCCAGTCACGGACCAGGATGTCTTGCTCCCAGGCAGACTAAATAACTTTTTTGCCCGCTTTGAGGACAATACAGTGCCACTGACACGGCCTGCAACGGAAACATGCGGTCTCTCCTTCACTGCAGCCGAGGTGAGTAAGACATTTAAACGTGTTAACCCTCGCAAGGCTGCAGGCCCAGACGGCATCCCCAGCCGCGCCCTCAGAGCATGCGCAGACCAGCTGGCCGGTGTGTTTACGGACATATTCAATCAATCCCTATACCAGTCTGCTGTTCCCACATGCTTCAAGAGGGCCACCATTGTTCCTGTTCCCAAGAAAGCTAAGGTAACTGAGCTAAACGACTACCGCCCGTAGCACTCACTTCCGTCATCATGAAGTGCTTTGAGAGACTAGTCAAGGACCATATCACCTCCACCCTACCTGACACCCTAGACCCACTCCAATTTGCTTACCGCCCAAATAGGTCCACAGACGATGCAATCTCAACCACACTGCACACTGCCCTAACCCACCTGGACAAGGAATACCTATGTGAGAATGCTGTTCATCGACTACAGCTCGGCATTCAACACCATAGTACCCTCTAAGCTCGTCATCAAGCTCGAGACCCTGGGTCTCGACCCCGCCCTGTGCAACTGGGTACTGGACTTCCTGACGGGCCGCCCCAGGTGGTGAGGGTAGGCAACAACATCTCCTCCCCGCTGATCCTCAACACGGGGCCCCACAAGGGTGCGTTCTGAGCCCTCTCCTGTACTCCCTGTTCACCCACGACTGCGTGGCCACGCACGCCTCCAACTCAATCATCAAGTTTGCGGACGACACAACAGTGGTAGGCGTGATTACCAACAACGACGAGACGGCCTACAGGGAGGAGGTGAGGGCCCTTGGAGTGTGGTGTCAGGAAAATAACCTCACACTCAACGTCAACAAAACTAAGGAGATGATTGTGGACTTCAGGAAACAGCAGAGGGAACACCCCCTATCCACATCGATGGAACAGTAGTGGAGAGGGTAGCTAGTTTTAAGTTCCTCGGCATACACATCACAGACAAACTGAATTGGTCCACTCACACTGACAGCGTCGTGAAGAAGGCGCAGCAGCGCCTATTCAACCTCAGGAGGCTGAAGAAATTCGGCTTGTCACCAAAAGCACTCACAAACTTCTACAGATGCACAATCGAGAGCATCCTGGCGGGCTGTATCACCGCCTGGTACGGCAACTGCTCCGCCCTCAACCGTAAGGCTCTCCAGAGGGTAGTGAGGACTGCACAACGCATCACCGGGGGCAAACTACCTGCCCTCCAGGACACCTACACCACCCGTTGTTACAGGAAGGCCATAAAGATCATCAAGGACATCAACCACCCGAACCACTGCCTGTTCACCCCGCTATCATCCAGAAGGCGAGGTCAGTACAGGTGCATCAAAGCTGGGACCGAGAGACTGAAAAACAGCTTCTATCTCAAGGCCATCAGACTGTTAAACAGCCACCACTAACATTGAGTGGCTGCTGCCAACACACTGACATTGACACTGACCCAACTCCAGCCATTTTAATAATGGGAATTGATGGGAAATTATGTAAATATATC